>NW_017671672.1:179870-260496 GCF_001879085.1 Nicotiana attenuata
GGACTCACGTTGTAGTTCCAAGCATAGTGGGTCACCATAAGTGAAACCGAGAACTCCGGGTGGCTCGGACCTATTCGACCAAAACCCCTCCAAGGAAACCACTGGCCACACCACGAAGAGTTCGCAAATGCTCGGAGTTACAGACCCAAGAGAGCGCAACTATACGCCATCCCAACAAAGGTGACGACAAAGCATCGCCAAGCAAAGCGAACCCGGATCCAAGCTCAAACGGACAGGGAAATCGAACAAAGCAAAGTCGGCAAGTGCAAGTTTGCGGCCATATCGTCACAACATCTAAAGGATGGTGGCACCCCGCTAAGATCCGTGAGCAATAGAAGTGGCAAGTGCTCGTCGCCCAAAGAAAGGGACGATCTCAGGGAATACTCCCAAGGAGCACCGCTCGCTGCTCACGCTCGGAGGTGAAAAAGTACGCTGCAGAGACATATCACTGAGGGATCCACATTAACGTCACACTTGGGTAATCACCCTTCTTAATCGTCTCGCACATCTACTAGGCTGTCACATTATTCAAATAAACATACATTAATGATTACATGTGTATCAGCCAAAGTTGTAGACCACGAAGCCCGCGACCGTGTATGGTTATTGTGCTATTATACAGTCAGAGCGAAGCACTCCTTTCCTGATGCGAGCAGCAGGCGCGCTCCAGGAGGGCTCGGGCTAATGAACGTCGGATAGTAGGTGAGGCAGGGAGAGAATGTATATGAGAGTAGCGAGACGGCAGAAGTCAGAATTGGTAGGGCACGTGACAGATACGGTCGAGCGCACCAAGTTCCGGCCCTACTCGGATAGGAGTCATTGTCGCGTCTCGCCAGAGATGTAAAGGACCCCATGACAAACTTACATGGCTTATGTATTAGTAAGTCGACCGCTCTACGTGCGTAGGCGAGGAGAGGATCCCGGCGCAACGCAGTTCATAACCACATTCCCGGATTAGCGATACCGAATGAAACATCCCTCTTCGAACTAACATTAATCTGGCACCGCAAACTAGAGCGCCAGGCGTAGCCCCAATTTGGGCACCGAGTTTTTGCGACGCATTTGCGCCAACATACCCATTCTGCAGTCTATTATCCGATCGTAGCACACATTCGGAGGGTTAATCTTCCTATTTTTCTAACCTCGACCCATTTCATATATAGTCCTTTGGGCCCTTTGGGGTCATTTTTTCCACTAATTTTAGTAGAGAAGTTTAGAGCATTTTAGAGAGAGAAGGAAGAACCAAACATTCAATCATACCAATCTGCATCAAATCTTCACAGAATCAAGAACCCAATCACAAGTCCTTCATTTAAAGAGGTAGTTTTATACATTAGGCTTTAAATTTCGAGTTTGGGGTAAAGATGGGGGTATTGAGGTATGTTCTTGGGTGTAATACTATTATGTATACATGCATGTAAAATTAAGGGTTGTGAAAGAATTGTTGAACATAAACAGTAAAGATTTGGTTGGGAATGAAGGAAAACCTTGAAAAAGAGATTTGAACTTAAATGCTCAATTAGTATCTTGATAAAAATGCTCAAATGAGCGAAACCATGAATAACCTTTCTAATTTGTGTTCAATTTTTTGTTATCCTCTCAAAAGTATATTGGAATTGCTAGATTCTCGAAAATGTTGTAATAACTTAAGGAAAGCCTAAACAAGGTATGTATGGCTAACTTTACTCTTTAGAATCTCCTTGTTGTGCGAGCATTACGGTAATGTGTACCTTGTAATGAAAAATATGTGTTTGATTGTCTTTAGTTTGATTTCCACAGCACCCAAGTTTATATGTGATTGTGAGAAGTGATTTGATGTGCCTACCTTATTATGTGCAAAGTTTGTAAATGCTTGAGGATGCCGACATGGACAGTAATGGTGTTAAAGAATGAAGATTATGTGTCCAAAATGTGCGGAATGTGTATAATGGCTGAAAACCCCTGCGTAGGGGTAAAGTAATGAAACAGGGTATTGTGAAATGACGTAAATAAGTTGAACGATTACGAACACCTTGTACATGAATTTCTTTTGCGTGAACATTATGGTGTCATTGGGCCAATGGATGAATTGTTTATGAACTTGTGTTTCCTTGAAGTGATGGTTCTTGTGATGTATTGTTTGTTGTTGTTATGTGTGGAAATTGTGATTGTTCGGTAGGGATGGGTTAGTGCGCCGCAACACAAAGTATAAGGTGTGGTTGTCAGGTGTAAGGTGGGTCGGGTATAATATAGGGCGAGAATAAGGGTGGAAAAGTGGACAATAGTCACTATTTGAAATGAAAAATATATGAAACTCTTGATGTGAATTGTGTTGGAAAGGGAAAAGGAGAGATTTGGTGAACTTTTGATTTGTGGTTTTTTCTTCTACGTGCAATGCTTGTTGGTTCTATTACTGTCTTTAGCTTATGTAGTTGTTTTGATACTCTCTGGGATGGGCTGAAGCCATGTTGATTTGTACTGTTGAACTATTGTTGTTGTGTGATATGTGATTGTTCGGTGGGATGGGTTGCGCGCCGCAAGACGAGTATAAGGTGTGGGGTTGTGGTTGATAAGGGTGGCCGAGGTAATAAGGATGGAATGGATCATTATTCACTATCGAAATGAAAAGTTTGTGAATCATGATATGATTAAATTGATGTTGAAAGGGAAAAGAGGGATTGTGAAACTTGTTTTGGCCTTGGTTTGTTTCCTGTTCATGTGCATTGAATTGGTTGATTTTCTATTACTGTTTGTTTATCTGTGTATTGATTGATTTTACTTGGGGATAAAAGTTTGTTCATACATACACATTACAATTCAGTGTACTGAGTCCCTTCTTGCCGGGGGCGCTACATTCTTATTATGATTGTAGGTGTTCTTTATAGGCATGGGGATCGCAGTTCCACCGCAGTAGCACCTCCTCCACTTCTCCGTCAGCTGTTACTGGTGAGCCCTTTTCCCCTCGGGCCATGCGTTGGCTATGCCGCTTTCTTTCGGAGTCAATTTTTGGTATTTGTGTTAGGTATTAGCCGGAGCCTTGTTGCCGGCATTCCATATTAATCTTCAGTTGTATTTAGAGGCTCGTAGACAGGTTTGTGGTAGTGTCGGGTATTGGAATTTAAAATGGAAATACTTGATGTTTTTGGCACATGATGTATATAAACTGTGTAATACTTTAAAATGGTGAATGAAGTTGCTAAATGGAAAATGAAATGGAAATCGTTATGATATGTTTTAGGAATTTGATTAATGGAGTCCATATCTGTTATTAATGAGTTGTTTGGGTAAGAATGAGAACTAAAGGCTTGCTCGGTCGGGTTTAACTCGTTGAGCGGAGGTGCGCTCTCGGAGTTTTGGGGCGTTTACAAAACTTGGTAATCAGAAGCTAAGGTTTTAAGTGTCCTAGAGTCTTTCGGAGCCGTGTCTTAGTAGAGTCCTTTCTTATCGGTGTGTTGTCGACCCAATCTATAGTTGGAGGCTATTCAGAACATTTAGGAATTTCACCCTTTCTTTGATTACTCCAATCGTGCGATAGAGCTCAAGTTAGAGGGAGTGAATTTCCTCTCTAAGTCTTATTCTCAGAATTGGTAACTTGATACCATAATCTGTGAATTTTGAAGCATGTAAGGGAGGGATGATTCCCACCATGAGTACGATGGATTTGCCAACGGACTTGTTAGGAGAATGTATTGAGTTGTGGATGGAGTGTAAAAACGTATCGCTAAAGAGGGGAGTTGTCCTTGTCCCTATTGATGTCTCCTGCACCATTCAGATCGTAGGATATTCAGTATTTACCTACGTTACGTTTAGGGATGTGTGAGTCGAGGGATATTCGATTTACCGCTATTGGGCCCCTATCACACCTAACGTCATTTAAGTGAGGTCAAATTGAAAAATTCTACTCGTTGATATATGTTACATCCATATTGAAGAATTCTCATAACACATGGTCTTAACAAGGTGTTTGGGAAATAACAAAACATTGCATGTATGACTCTGTTGAACGAACCGCACTTTCGTGAATCCACTTTAATTAACAATTCTCTTATTTTTACATTCTGGGAATTTAAGTTATATAATTGATGCCCTTGAATTTGATTATAAAATCTAGATTTGATACTTCCGTCACTTGCTTTTACCTAAATTCTCACCAGGGGACTATATTCCGATGATTTCTTACAGAATCTTTTTATTTAAATGGAACAAAATCTACTCGCTTGTGCCCATTACATGCACCGTCGTAAAAGTTTACTATGTGGTGTCAAGTTCATGGCAAAGCATTCCAGCGTTGCCGATCCTTCTTCGAGTCACTAATTTTCCATTAAGTTTGTGTATATGGCTTATTATGGTTTGAAACATCAATCTTAATCTCTCTTGCAAATATCATCAATGAAAGCTTTCTCACTGTCCTCAGTAAACATAAGAGCATACCTAACACCTATCACATAAGTACCTTGTCAACGAAATGGTCACCGTGTGCATAAAGTCTCTTCAAAAAAAATGAAGATCCCTCAACATCACATAATAGGAGATCTGTGTCGCACAACTTTCGTTGTCCACGTTGGGACATCCGCCAGTAAGTCGCTCACCTTGTCCTAGTTATTTGTGGTTTGCTCGTGCAGAGGTCGTATATTTGCATTGAGCTAATGTCAGCAGAAGCATGTCCAGCTTATAACAATGTTTATCCTCTTTTTACAACCCTCCATAAACATGTGTTCATTGGTGTTTTTATTTAAGTGAATCCATTGTGCCTGTTTCCTACAACTTTGTTCGATAACCATGAGAGACATATCTTCTTGGAGTCATTGTAACACTTTTATCTTCGAAAGGACCCTTACTAGGACTCCTCCGTCAAGCCAAGCACACCATTCGGGGGGTTATTATAGCACAACATTGTTTCTCTTGTTTTCTGTATTCAATTAGCATCAGGGTAGTTCTCAAAGTCAAAAATCATGAAGAACTCATTATGAACAATCTGCAAAACCCTCCATGATTATTCTTATACTATTCATTGGTTCCCATATCACTTCAAGTTCTTCAAGTTTGATTAGCATGATTCGCATTACTGAAATTGAATGATTTCATTCCGATATGCGATTATCCCACTTGTGCCAGTCCAACGATCTGGGTTATCAGTCTATGTGCTCGGCCTTTTCGTTTCGGGTTGGCAAGGAGAATAACCTAGTAAACACATTCATATGTCAAAGGCCTTTCTCTCCGTTAAGTCTTATAGCATCTCCCAATGTGGTTTGGCAATAGCGGTTTGTGTAGAAGTGTGTTGTAGAGGCTTATTTATGAAGTAGAGTTGTAAACATATTGGATTTTAGAATTCTGCTAGGCTATACATCACGTTACTTCATACAGAGATCTTCTTTCAAAAAAATGTTAGCTTTACATAATCCGCTTTATATTACAGCACCTTACCTAGTGGATACAATGTAAAGGTTCACTTCCAAAGGCCTTCTTTCACTTTCTTTTCATTTTTTCTTGCATGGTGTTGTTGTTTACCTCGTAATCTTCAATTGCAATATTATCTCAATGGTCCTTGAACTAGTATTCCAAACTATGCCGATTCGATTAAATTCCACCTTTATTTTATTATACTCTGCAGTCACCTTTTTCTAAAGGACGCACTGAAAGTAGGTAATTCCCCTTTACTAATAGACCCTCTAATGTCCTTCGACTTAGTTTAAAGTTGTTGGTTCCAATATGGTTGATCTATTAGTTTTTGCTTACATAACTATCTATTTATCCTGATCACACTCTCATATGTAAATTCATTTACGTTTCTGGATCAAGAGGAAGTCTTTGAGCATTAAGGAAGGAGAATATTTCTTTGCTAGAAAAATAATATGTGGTAATTCTTTGTAGAGTTTCTTCTACAACCATTACCTGCTCTGCTTATCCATGTAACTAACATAACCCAGGTTATTCTCCTCGATAAATGGCATTCTAAGACGTCTCATTCTTTCAAACTTATCCAAGCGGGCACTTTGAGGTCTTATGTTTTTATCACAACTCGTAACGTGTTTTAAAGTATCTTTCTTGCCATGTTATCGATTTTCTAGGACTACGAGGGCTTGTCATTATGGGTTTTAAAAGTAATTGGAATTTTTCCTTGAGCTCAGTGAAAATTGCCCTTGATTTAAAACCAAAGTGCGTCCTTTTTTCCAAAGTCTTAAATTGGGTCGGATTGGATGGGTTTACGTGGCTTCTTCTCACTCGGCTTCTAGAATAACTGACAATCTAAATTCCATTGTCATGAGGGGAGTTTTTTACCTTGGTATTAACACATCCTATGGGTGAATAGGAGTTGTCATTTGTCTGTCTTCCCCGGAGCATCATGTTTAACCATTAGGATGCTTAACAGTAATTTGATTTTCATTCCCAACATTTAAATGTCCGAGCTATTGTGGTTTTTATCGTAAGGGGGTGAGATTAGATGCCTTCAGATTATCCACATATATGAGCAATATTGGTTTGGAAGACAAGTTGACATTAACCTTAGGTTCTCTCATTTAGGGTGCATTGTCAGGGACAAGGTTAAGCTTCTTGGAGTTATGATAATCTCATAAGTGTTTTTAACTCATTTCATCCTCATGGGCTCTACGGCATAAGATTTTTGTGTCAGCTAACGTCGAGAGTTGTAAATTCCATTATATGTATTTTGAATCTCATATCGCATTCAAGGTTACCAGAGCATGAATTGATTTTCCTCTATCACCCTAGGAAGCGACTGGGTCCGTACTTGAATTATCCTCCGGTTAATGATGATTCCTAATTGCCATGTACTACTTACCTCCTTCTATGCCTCGTTTTGTGTAATAATTGACATCGTCATAATGATTTACCATGTTCAAGCATCGTGTTTAGTTGTAACTTTCGTGTCCCTTATCATATACCTCAGAAAGTTACTTATCAGCGCATTAATGGATTCCTGAAATAACTCCAGCATTGATTCATTAGAACTATGTTGGTTCCTCATTAGTAATTAGATCCATTGGGTATTGTAAGTTCCATAGATGAGTCAAGATGAAGCCTCGCAGTGTGATCACATTATATTTGATAGGTAATTTTATGGTCAGTTATGATAGCAACATTTAGGTAATTGTTGAGAGTCTTATAAAGGGTTAGTGTAGAGTGTTCCTAGAGATTTTAGGAGTTTGGAGGGTGAGCAGTGTATTCTCTAATATTTTCCACCTGAGGATGTTATTGAGTTGATCAAGTAAAGGTATGATTAGTGTATTCCACATTAGGTCGGCACTGTGAGTTATGAAGTCCCCCATTAAGTTGATTCGCCATATTTATGTGGGATTACCCATGTTGTTCTATGTCTAAGAAAGTAGTTGGAGTAATTGTGCTGATGTCATTCGTGGAAATTATGAAGTGAAGTTAGTGGATGGGTTAGCATTATGCGAGATTTACTTGTATCCCTGTTAGTAAAGTTAGGGGTCGAAGATGCCTCCGTGAATGTGTTTCTGGCGAAGTCTGTAGATATAAGAGGCCATTGAAGGAAGGCCGAGAGTGTTGTGGAAATAAAATATTTTCTCTTGATTGCATAGCAGTTGGTTTTGATTTGAAAGGTACCTTCTAGGTGATATGATTTAAAAATGTGCAGTCCATGCCCAGGTATCATCGTGATAAAGTAGTGTTTGTAATGCTGAGGTTCTTGTCATTGATATATACATTATGGTGCTTTGTCGAGTTGTGGATGTGTTTTTAGGATGATTTTGGTGGTTCTCTGGCAGGTGGATAGGCCTAGTTACAAAGGAGACTATGCCGAAATTTCTGAAAAAATTAGGAGTTAGTCAAAATTTAGGGTCTTGAGGTAGGGGAGAAAAGAGATTTATTATATTAAGCATTTAAGTCGGACTCTACTCCTCATTCGAGGACGAATGATCCTAAGGGGGGGGGGGGGAGAATGTAAGGCCCCGGAAAATTTCGCCAAGTAACCTAGGATCTCGTGGTGCCACGTAGGCTTATTATAATATTTTTATGTGCTATTAACATGGTGTACATCAATTGGATTTGGTAAATATGTGTATAAGTCTTATGGTAAGTAATTTGGGGTCCAAGGAAAGGCCTAAGTCTAAGAAAAATTGGAAAAGTTCATAATAGGCTAAAATTCCAAATGAGCTTGCACTAGTCCATACTTTGAACGAGCATATCTAAACAATTATAAGGTTTAATGTGATGAATAACCTATCAAATGGAAGTCCTTCGAGTCTAGTTTCCAACGCTTCAAACCGTTCGTCATTTGGACATTCCTACGCAAAGTTATGACCAAATTACCAAAGGCTGGAAAAATGCGATCCTGTGTTAGATATGCGATCGCAAAAACCATTAATCGGTCCGCATACTTGATTTGCTATCGCAAATCTGGCCGCAAACTGAACCAGTGTAGCCCAGTTTTGGGCACTGAGTTTTGCAACGCGTTTGCGGCCAGCATACCCATTCTGCGATCCATTATGCGACCGCAGACCCGCATTCGGAGGGTTAATCTTCCTATTTTTATAACCCGACCCCATTTTCATATATAGTCTTTGGGGGTTCATTTGGGGTCATTTTTCCACTAATTTTAGAGAGAGTTGAGAGCATTTTAGAGAGAGAAGGAAGAACCCAACATTCAATCATCCAATCTTGCATCAATCTTCAAGAATCAAAGAACCCAATCACAAGTTCTTTATTTAAGAGGTAAGATTTTCTACATTAGGCTTTAATTTCGAGATTGGGGTACAAGATGGGGTATTGAGGTATGATTCTTGGGTGTAATACTATTATGTATACATGCATGTATAAATTAGTGTTGTGGAAAGATTGTTGAACATAAACAAGTAAAGATTTGGTTGAACTTAAGATGCTCAATTAGTATTTGATAAAATGCTCAAATGAGCTGAAACCATGAATACCTTTCTAATTTGTGTTCAATTTTGTTATGTCTCAAAGTAGATTGGAATTGCTAGAATTTCCGGAACGTTGTAGTAACTTAACGAAAGCTTAAACGAGGTATGTATGGCTAACTTTAACTCTTGTAGAATCCCCTTGTTGTGACGAGCATACGGTATGTGTACCTTGTATGAAAATATGTGTATTGATTGTCTTAGTTGATTTCCACACCACCAAGTTATATGTGATTGTGAGAAGTGATTTGATGTGCCTACCTTATTATGTGCAAAGTTTGTAAATGCTTGAGGATGCCGACATGGAAGTATGTGTTAACGAATGAAAGAATGTTAATGTGTCCAAATGTGGGAATGTGTATAATGGCTAAAAACCCTGCGTGGTAAGTAATGAAACAGGGTATTGTGAAATGACGTAAATAAGTTGAAGGATTACGACAACACCTTGTACATGAATTACTTCTTGGTGACAGTTATGGTGCCATGGGCCCAAATGTATGAATTGTTGATATGAACTTATGTTGCCTTGAAATGATGGTTCTTGTGATGTATTGTTTGTTGTTGTTGTTGTGTGAAATGTGATTGTTCGGTGGGATCGGGTTGCATGCCGCAACACGAAGTAATAAGGTGTGGGTTGTGGTGATAAGGGTGGCCGAGGTAATAAGGGTGGAAAAGTGACCATAGTCACTATTGAAATGAAAATATATGAAACTCTTGAATGTGAAGTGTTGGAAAGGGAAAAAGGAGAGATTGTGAAACTTCTAATTTTGGTTGTTTCTTCCTACGTGCAATGCTTGTTGGTTCTATTACTGTCTCTTAGTTGTGTATTGTTTGATATTCTGGATGGCCTGAAACCATGTGATTGAACTGTGAACTATTGTTGTTGTGTGATATGTCATTGTTCGGTGGGATCGGGTTGCGCGCCGCAACACGAAGTAATAAGGTGTGGGTTGTGGTGATAAGGGTGGCCGAGGTAATAAGGATGGAATGTGATCATTATCACTATCGAAATGAAAGTTTGTGAAATCATTGATATGATTAAAAGATGTTGAAAGGGGAAAAGGAGGGATTGTGAAACTTGTTTGGCCTTAGTTGTTCCTTTCATGTGCATTGATTGTTGATTCTATTACTGTTCGTTATCTGTGTATTGATTGATTTTACTTGGGATAAAGTTTGTTCATACATACCAGTACAATTCAAGTGTACTGACGTCCCTTTTGCCGGGGGTGCTACATACTTGTTATGATTGTAGGTGGTTTTATAGCAGGTACTCCAGTCCACCGACAGTAGCACCTCCTCCACTTTCCGTCAGCTGTATTGGTGAGCCGCTTTCCCCTCGGTGCCCTTTGTGGCTCATGCCGCCTTTCTTTCGGAGTCTATTTTGGTATTTGTGTAAGGTATAGCCGGAGCCTTGTTGCCGGCATTTCCATATTATTCTTCAGTTGTATTTAGAGGCTCCGTAGACAGGTTGTGGGTAGTTTCGGGTATTGGAATTTAAAATAGAAATATTGATGTTTGGCAATGATATATAAAACTTGTAATACCTTTAAAATGGTGAATGAAGTTGCTAATGAAATGGAAATCGTTAATGATATGTTTATAGAATTTGATTAATGGAGTCCATCTCTTATTTATTCATGAGTTAGTTTGGGTAGAATGATACCTAACAGGCTTGTTCGGTCGGGTTTACTCGGTTGAGCGTCGGTCGCGCTCTTCGGATTTTAGGGCGTGACAGAAACAGAACCATACAAGTAGATTAAATAATCGGGAGAGCCGAACCAGTGCGGGCCAAGCTCATAACAACGAGACCATATGTACTTACGGCCTATATCCACGCCGGGCAATAAAACATATATACTTTAGGCATTTCATCACGGCCTATATCCGCTCCAAGTAATAAAGAATATCTTCTCGGCATTTCCTATTTCGAGAAAGATTATTTCGACATATTCGCGGTAAATGCTTCTTCATCAAACAGATCCGATATACTCAAGACTTAAACGATTTAGCACCCCCACAACCTCAGGGTCGGGACTCCGTTCTCACGAAGCCCTCACGATACAACTCCAAGTCTACAAAAGGCGGTATTCAGGCCTAGAATGATTCGATATATTCGTAGACTCACCATGAGCAACTCGTCAACTTGCACGACCCCAGGGTTGGAACTCCGGGCTCACCAAGCCTCCAGAAAACAGCCTCAAGCTCACGAGAAGCTGTCTTCAAGCAAACTCGATGACTCGGAGACTGTCGCCAATCGCCACGCACTGGAAAATCCAAAATTGTAAGACCCTAACGGGCAGCCTCGGCAAAACCAAATCTATTCTCCATAAACTGTAAGACCTCAACAGGCATGGCAAACTGTAAGACCTCAACAGGCATGGCAAACTGTAAGACCTCAACAGGCATGAAAATCCCGATACTTAGGCTATACGTCGCATTTGTAAGACTCCCTAAAGGTCATACCCTCGATGTAGATGCCTAAACTATCACTAAGGGGTCAAAAATGGCTACGGCCAAACACATACGACTACGGTCGAAATGGCTGATACAGCCCAAATAACGCAACTCGGGGACGCCCGACTATTGCCAAAAAATCCTGCGAATCTACTTCGGAAAGAATCGGTTAAACACAGGCTTCCCTCCACAGGCAAAAACGAGCCCGACAATGTCGGCTCCAAAAAATGCAAAGCGTCGATCTACTCGACCTACGAGCTATGAAACTTACGAGGTGCTCGAATCATCGCCGACAACGACTTGAAATCGAGGTTCCTCTGGAACCGACGACACGTCAGGCAAAGTATTACAAAAAGACCTTAATGAGTGGATACAAAGCCTACACAAAGCCCACGGGCAAAAAATGGCGTAAGAGCCATTGTCGCCAGCTAAGCAAGCCTACGGGCCACATATTGAAAGGTCTCTACGACCAGACAGCGTAAGAGCCATTGTCGCCAGCTAAAGTATCATGACAACTTGAGGATTAAAATGAGCTCGAATCGTAACTTGATTCGGAGACCGGATCCAAAATAGTTAACTGTACGAAGCCTACGGGCTACATATCAAAAGGTCTCTACGACCAAGCGGCATAAATGCCATCATCGCCGGAAATTCAACAAAAGCTAGGGGTCGATTAAAGCTCGAATCGCAACGCGATTCAGAGACTGGACCCGGAAAAGTGCAATATGCCTGAGGGCACGACATAAATACCACCATCGCCGGAAATGCAGTCAAATCTAAGCGTCAACTACAGCTCGTATCGCAACGCGACCCGGAGACTGGGCCCGAAGATTGCAATACGCCCACGGGCGCGGCATAAGTACTACTGTCGGCAGGATCTCAATGAGATATAAGGGTCAATTACAGCTCGGATCGCAACGCGACCCGGAGACTAGGCCCAAGAATCGCCAAACGCCCGAGGGCGGAAAATGGGAAGACACTATCGCCAGGCGGAAATTTACGATAATTCGAGGGTCAATTACAGCTCAGATCGCAATGCGACCCGGAGACTGAGCTCGAAAATTATAACGTGCCTAAGGGCACGGCACAGATACCATTATCGCCGACCAGGGAATCGGGAAACTCAAAAGGTCAATTACAGCTCGAATCGTAACGCGACTCGGAGACTGGACCCGGAAAATGCAGCACGCCTAAAGGCACGGCACAAGCGCCACTATCGTCGCTCAAAGATTTGATGAGACATAAAGGCCAATCGCAGCGCGAGTCATAGTACGACTCGGAGACTGGGCCGCTAAAATAGCTAAAAAGCAATATGCCTAAGGACGTGGCTCGGATGATACCGTCAGTAACCAACTAAATCCCCAAGCCACGCGACCGCAAGATCACTTCAGCCCAGAAGCACAAAGGGTCATCACCATCCGACCATGTTGGCAGGAAAACCTAAGGGTTAACTGGAGCTCGAGTCACTACGTGACTTGGGGACTGGACCCAAAACAGTCAAAACAGCATATGCCCAAGGGCATAGGATAAATACGACTACCACCCGTAAGCACGGGCATAAAAAATGCAAAGACAGGAAGGCTCGAGCCGAAGCCCAACTCGGAAACTAAGCCTAAACAGCCAGGCCGAGCATGGAGGTCCAGCACCTGCTCACATCAAGAATCACACGTAGGGGTCCCCGGGACCGCCCGACCAGTTTCGAACTGAGAAGGACCTCGCCAAACGGCAAGACCAGCCTGCTTGATCAAAAATAACAGCAGGGAAAAGGTACAAAAGAAATAAAACTTTGAAACTTCACCTTATATATCATGTGCGCATGAAAAAGCGTATTCTCCATCTACAGGCATGCCCTACATACATTCGGAGCCAAGCTACAGAACGGCAAAATCTACACTCTGCACTTAAGAGCTACGGCTTGCCAAAATCGCCCTCCGCACATCGATGAGAAGCGACCGAGCATTGCGTTCATCCGCCCGTGCTCGAGCCAACTCCTCCGAGAGAATGAAGCCCCTTGCACCGGTTTCTTCGAACACCAATTAGAGTTCAAGCCATAGCACAGCTCAGGGATCGATCCCATAAACCAATCTACACGATAAAGAGCAACGACAGAAAAAAAGGCACGCTCTGCGCGCGCCGTAGACCAAGATACAAAATAGTAGGAGCTATATTTTGTGCCAAGAGGCTACAGCCCGTCAAGATCGTCCTCTGCAACACCCGCGAGGAGTGACCGAGCATCACGCTCGTCCGCCCTTGCTTGAGCCAATTCCTCCGAGAGGATAAAGCCTCTCGCCCCAACTTCCTCGAACACTTCCCTCCGGGATTTGCAACGGACATATTTCTTGATCCTCCGCTTCCGGTCTAGGGTTTGCTTCAGCTCGGCGTGGGCGTCAATTATCTCGGCTCTGACCTTCGAGAAGTCCGATTCAAGTTTCCCAATCATATCCGCTTGAACTTTGGCGTTGTCTCGAGTCAAGCGGAGTTGGACCTTGAGGGCAGGGACCTTGGTCGAAGCATTCATCTCCTCCCAAGCTCGTGCCTGCAGCTCCCCGCAAGCAATTCTGACGTGGCTCACGTCGCCCTTGAGGTACTCCAAGGCCTCTGTCCTTTCCTGCAGCTAACACGGCAATAAGAGGTTAGCCCTAAAAATTAAAAAGAAGCAAACACACGTGCTACAGGAAGTTACATGCTCCACCAAATAGCCCTCATAGTTTGAGCTCCGGTCGCCTCATATCGCCAATACTGCAGCTCACCTTCCTTCTCCTTGCAAAGAAGCCTAAGGGATTCTCCCTCATCCAGAATCCCCTGAAACTTGGCCTTTTGGCGAAACAACTCGGACTTAAGCCTATCGTATGCCTGCGCAGGAAAGAACCAATGAGGGGAGGAAGATGCGGGATACAAGAAAACTGTGCACAAACTCACCACCAAGTGAAGACGGCAGATTTCCTCTAGATAAGAACATGTTCTTGTAGGTCCTGCCCCTGCGACCCCAGAACAACCGGCCCCGGACACAAC
This sequence comes from Nicotiana attenuata, assembly GCF_001879085.1. NCBI lineage: Eukaryota > Viridiplantae > Streptophyta > Magnoliopsida > Solanales > Solanaceae > Nicotiana > Nicotiana attenuata. Next base: position 194,216 of record NW_017671672.1, read on the forward strand.
GTGCTCACTCAAAGGAGTCGTTTGCTGGGAAACAGGCGCTCCGGGAATAGCAGACTCGGGCGATGACCCATCATCAGAAATACGAGCCCGACAAGCAATACTAAAGTCTCCTTCGTATTGTGGGCCCTAGTCCCTCTTATTACCACCATCTCTCGGCCCGGAGGCCGACGCTGCCTCGCCCTAAGGAATCGCCTGATGGCTGCAAACAGCGAATCCAGCACAAATGAGATGGGAAAATGTTACCTCGGTATACACCAGCAGGAGAAAAGCAACGTATGCATGTTCCTTGATGTTCCACTCCCCACCTGATGCAAGACAAAGCTCGCCACCTGCGTTCGTCGCAAGACGAACAAGTCACCAACCTCCGAACCCAGCCGGGCAGATCATGGACTTGACCTGGCCTCCACGAAGTTGCTGCAACAGGGAAAATGGCATTGTTATTTGGACGATTTTTGCCATGAACAAAATCTGAAAGAGCGACAAAGCGCCTCACTTACGAGCATGATTCCACCCCTCGAAGAATGACAGCAACTCCACAGGAGTAATATCAGTCGTCCGGACTCGCACGAACCAACTGGCCCACTCTCGACCTCCGCCCTCCTCATCGTCGACAACGAAGGGCATGGGCGAACGACCCCTCAAGGTTAGCAGGCCTCGATGATGAAAAGGCCGATATAGCCTGATGAGATGATCAAGCGTGAACTCAAGCCCGGCTTTCTTCGCAAAAGAATCTCATCATCAGCACCGTTCGCCAAAACAACGGATGAATCTGCGCCAGAGTAACCCGATACTTCAGACAAAAGTCAAGCACAACCCTATCAGGGGGGCCAAATGCAAAAGGGTATAGGTGCACACTCAGGAACCCACCAACAGAGTCCGCGATGCCTTCACCTGGGGAAAGCACCCGCAGTGTCTCCCCCTCGCTCCACCCGCAACATCGCCTCGCCATCTCTAGGTGTCCCTCTCTTAGCAAGTACGCCATCTCTAGAGCGAAATCCTTTGACTCCCGAGCAGCGAGAACTTCATTCTCCACCCTTTGCCATGCCGGTCCCGAAGTGATCACCATCACAATGGCAAAACTGACAAAATAAAGCAAGGGCAAGCGCCAACGCTTTTCGCACTTTAAGAAATAGAGAGCCCTACGCCGAAATAGAAGAACAGCTACCCAAAAATAATGAAGCCTCTCGAAAAAGCCGAAGCCACCCCTCTTATATGCGAGAGGCAACGGCGTTCGCCTGCTCGAGGTAAGCTCCAGGAAGCCAATGGCCTTGGTACGAATCGACGGGTCGGTACCCGACCCAGGGAACATCCTCCAACAGACAACAAAGCACGAGGGACCACACGAGTTATCTCCATGCTCGAGGCAGTTTTTCACATTAGGATCCCTCGGCCCCAAGAAACAGGGTCGCGATGAGCTCCAAAGCGCCGGTACCAGGCACAAGGTGAGCGCCTGGGCTCGCAATCCCCTCTCCAGAGGAGTAAACCTCGGAAGCCCCGATCACCAAAGCTCCACAAGGGCCCAAAGAAGCGCCCAAACATAGGCGAGCTCCTCAAACATAAGCCAACCTTATACTCTCTGAAAGAGTTATCTATTTCAAAATCAACAGTGCCCACCGGGGCACCCGAAGATGACCTCCATCCGGGGTATTATTCCCGAAGGCTCCGAATTTTGATGCAAGATCTCCAAACAAACCAGCAGGCCCCGGCAGTTCGAGCCTATTCGGCCGGTCCCTCATCAAGACAAAATACAACAAAAAAGAAAGCAGGAAAAGAGCCTTGCCAATCAGCTGGAGACCAGAACAAGCTATCACGACAAGCTACAACAACCCATAAACAAAGCAAACAAGCGCCAAAGGTTCGAAGCAGTGCCTGAGAGTAGGCAACCCCTCAGCAAAAAACCTATCTCGTACGTATCTAAAGGAAGCTGTCCGCATCGAAAATCAAGGGGGACCCACCCCCCCGGTACCCGAAGCTGGCCTTCATCCAGGATAACATCCTCGAAGGCCCCGAAATTCGACACATTATCTCCATGCAATTCGAAGGGCCCCGGCAGCCCGGTTCTATCCGATCAATCCAGGATTGCCCCGAGGTATAACGATGGCCTCGAAAGAGAGCCATGTCGATCAGTAGAGGAGCGGACAGGACGCTCGCACCCAAGTTAAACATCAGCAGTCAAGAAGTAAAAGAAGGCATTCAAAGGGCCTCGAGGGGTATGAACACATGTCGTTACTAGGAAAAAGTCAAAAGCAGAAGTCAAAGGAATATATTCATGTTCACAAAAGTCCGTGTACAACGGCCCCCGAGGGGTCATGGCATACATTTGCAAAAGCCCACGAAGGGTCTCTACGCAGAAGTAAACAAGATGACAAGAAGGGCCCATCCCTCTCCCCATCTTCTACTTCACGGTTGCCTTTGTGCAGGGTGGTGACCAAGGTACTCAGGATGATATCCCGGCTCGAAGATTCCGAGGCTTCAAAATATCCGTTGCGCTCTTTTCCTTTGATCGGATTTTTGATCCCGAAACGGGTTTTTTTACCGGCGGAGGTATTTAACGAGGCAACATCGACGCTCTTCCCAGGAAAGCTCTAGCAGTCCTACGGGACTTTTATTACAACCGGCCCGGCGCCGTAAAATGACAGTGTATTGAGCATGAGTCTATGAGATATGTCATCTATCATAAGAGATTGCACCATGATTCGAATCGTCAATGTAATGTCGCCATGAGGAGCTCGAGGAGTCAATGGTCATAGTCGTTTCTCATCACTTCGTCATGAGAAACACGGAGGCTATCTGTACGCGGTAAAACTTAGAAGACTTGATTTTCGCTATCAAGACAATTTGGGAAGCCTCCCTCGAGACCCCGAGGATAGAAGGCTATGATCGAGTCCTCGACCTCCGGGCTCATCGAGGTCCGAATCAAAGGAAGAAGGGCTCGAGGTTAGGGTAAGAGAAGATGACTCCGGAGCGCATGGCTACACCTATCAGGGCCGGTCTATCTGTAACCTACTAAGATGACAAGAGATAGGCCGTCCCATCTCTCTACTCTTGCAAATAATATATGCATATTTTATTGAGTCCCCTCGCCTATATAAGGGGGACTCACCCCACCTTGTAAAGGACTGATGTTGCTCCACTTCTCCAATAAGCAATAATATCTCTCTCTCTCTCTCTCTCTCTCTTTCTTCTAAATTATCAGTGTTCTTCGACCCCGAGGTCGCCCTATCATTTTATTGTTCTTTATTCGTTCTTCATCATTTAGCTCAAGATTGACGGTATAAAGCCTTATACGCATATACTTATCTGTTATCTCCTTCCCGATTACCCACGATAAGGTTATCTTCGATAGGCCCGAGGTAGGCTCAAGGCCTGGCCCCAAGGTATCTACTGGCTTGTCCTAAGCCCAGGAACGTCCCTTAATGGTTCGATTATCGTTTTTGGCTAGCTCGATCTTTATTGTTTTTACTCCACATTTAGCACTAATCACCCTTTTAAACTAGCTCGGGAATAGATCACATATTTTTAGAATCCCATTTACAAATTTAATTGTTGTTACCATTTTCACGGTAAACAATCACTTTCTCCCACTAGAACTCTTGTTGTCACTCTAAATGTGGTAGAAATTAGCTCAAGAGGGTCTAATGGGGTGATTTTGACGGATTGGGGTCGGGTATTAAAAGTTAGAAAATGGCAGCCCGACACAATCTGCGGTCGAATATGCGATCGCATAACTGATATGCGGCCCGCAAAAGGGACCGCAAAAGTGACCCTCAAGACCTGGATACACTGCCCGGGTATGCGACCAATATGCGATCTGCATACCTGTTCTGCGGTTGCATAATGCATCGCAGAACTGCCCTATACAATAATCCAATGAGGCTATGCGACGACTATGCGGCCCGCATATTGATTATGCGATTGCATAATTGGCCGCATAGTTGACCTCAAAACTAACCAACATACTGCCTCACTCTGCGGCGACTATGCAGTCCGCATAGCTATTATGCGACCGCATAATGGACCGCAGAAACGCGCTTTTCTGAAAAGCGTTATTCCTTAACTTTTTAATGCACAGATCAATCCAAAAGGTATGAGCCGCAGCTTACAAATTTATAATACATATTCCTAACTTGGCACTACGAGATTTCGGGTTTTTGAGTGAAAATTTCACGGGGCCTTACAAAAACCTTGCCGAAAAAATCCATTTGGGATAAAACACCTGTTCAAGGGAAAAAGAGTGCAACGCGTGCTTTCAGACCCTAAACTTCATATGGTTCCTCGTCGGTTACCTGCGATTATTAATTCGAAATATAAATTAAAGAGAACAAATAGAGGTTGCACATTAGCAGTAGTATCGTTTTAGGTGAGTTACATTCCAATTGCTTGGTAGTTTTTCACCGTTCATCGTTTAGCTTGTAGGATCCTTTCCCAGTGACCTCGAGAATTTGGTACGGACCTTCCTAGTTCGGGCCTAACATCCCTTTGTTCGGGTTCCGGGTGTCCAATGTAACCTTCCTTAGTACTAAATCCCCGATGTTAAAGTATTGAATATTGGTCCTTCAATTGTAATACCTCTCAACCTGTTGTTTTTGGGCGGCAAATCGAACAAGTGCGACTTCACGTCTCCCATACAATAGCTCCAGGCTCGTATTCATGGACTTGTTATTGGATTTCTTCATTGTGTACCGGGATCAGATACTTGGCTCCCTGACTTCCACCGTTATTAGAGCTTTGGTGCCATAAACTAGTGAGAACGGAGTAGCCCCGATACTGGATTTCGAAGTCGTGCGATATGCCCAAAGGACTTCGAGTAGGATCTCCCTCCATTTCCCTTTGGCTTCAATTAACCTTTTCTTAAGGTTTTGGATTGTGGTTTTGTTGGTTGATTCGGCTTGTCCGTTCCCACTACGCTGATAAGGTGTAGATAAGATCCTCTTGATCTTATGATCTACGAGAAATTTTGTCACTTTGCTGCCGATAAATTGTTTCCCGTTATCACATACGATTTCGGATGGCATCCCAAACTGACATATGTGTGTTCCCAAATGAACTCGATGACATCCTTCTCCCTGACATTCTCGTAAGCTTGTGCTTCAACCCATTTAGAAATAAAAAAAATTGGGCCTTACCTGGTGCCCTTGGAAGAGGGCCAATGATGTCCATTCCCTATTTCATGAATGGCCGCGGTAACAAGATCGAATGCAGCGGTTCCTCGGGCTGGTGAATCATCGGAGCATGTCTTTGCCATCTGTCACATTTTCATAACTTCTTTGCATCTTTCCCCATATCGATCTAGTAATATTCGGCTCTGATTATTTTTCGAACCAATAATTCGGCGCGCGAATGATTTCCGCAGGTGCCTTCGTGGATTTCCCTCAGAACGTATTCGGTGTCTCCCAGTCCCAGACATATTGCTAGCGGGCCATCAAACATTCTCCTAAACAAGATTTTGTCCGCGAACAAGCTGAATCGGGCTGCCTTTGTGCGCAGGGATCTCGATTCTTTCGGATCCGAGGGTAGTTTCCCGGTCTTCAAATACTCTATGTATTTGTTTCTCCAGTCTCAAGTTAGGCTTGTAGAGTTGATTTTGGCGTAACCTTCTTCTACCACCGATCTCGTGAGTTGTATAACTGCCTCCGAATTGAGCTCGTCGTCTTCGACTAACGACCCTAAGTTTGCAAAGGTATCCTCGCTATTTTGATATAGGGGAACGTGTTACAAAATCCATTATTTGAACCGGTGTAATGTTACTTGTAATTTATCTAGATATCTTTTCATTCGTTCTTCCCTGACTTCGAACGTTCCGTTAACTTGGTTCACCAAAAGGAGGGAGTCACACTTAGCTTCGATCACCTCCGCCCCCAAGCTTTTGGCCAATTCGAGACCTGCAATCATGGCCTCTTATTCGGCCTTATTGTTAGTCAATTTCACTGTTTTAATAGATTGTCTAACTATATTACATGTGGGTGGTTTCAACACGATGCCAAGTCCGGACCCCTTTACGTTCGATGCACCGTCCGTAAAGAGGGTCCAGATTCCTGAGGACACCCCCGAGTTTACCAACAATTCTCTTTCGACCTCGGGTATTTGGGCTGGTGTAAAGTCGGCCACAAAATCTGCCCAGATTTGAGACTTAATGGTTGTTCGGGGTCGATATTCAATATCGTACCCGCTGATCTTTATGGCCCATTTGGCCAATCTTCCCAAGAGTTCGGGTTTATGCATTACATTTCGTAATGGGTAAGTTGTCACAATACATATTGGATGACACTGAAAATACGATTTAAGTTTCCTAGAGGCGCTTAGGAAAGCGAGCGCCAGTTTTTTTAGGTGAGGACATCTAGTTTCGGCCTCACCTAAAGTTATGCTAACGTAATAAATTGGAAATTGAGTACCTTGTTCTTCCCGGACTAGGACTCCACTTACCGCTATCTCCGATACTGACAAATACGAGTATAGTTGTTCGTCCACCTTCTGCGTGTGAAGTATTGGCGGGCCCAATAGATATCGCTTAAGTTCTTCCAAGGCATGTTCGCACTCCGAAGTCCATGTGAAGTTGTTCTTCTTCTTTAGTAAGGAGAAAAATCGATGACTCTTATCGGGAGACCTCGAAATAAATCGGCCCAAAGCGGAGATACTCCCGGTTAGCCTTTGCACGGCCTTCGCATTGTCCACTATCGTGATATCATCGGTTTCTTTGATCTTATCAGGGTTAATCTCGATGCCTCAGTTGGATACCATGAACTCGAGAAATTTACCGGATCCGACTCCGAAAGCATATTTTTCGGATTCAGCTTCATGTTGTAGTTTTTCAATATACAGAAGGTTTCTTGCAAATGCTTCAAAGGGTCATCTGCTCGCACGGACTTCACTAACATATAATCAATGTAAACTTACATTATTTTTCATATTTTTTGCTCGAACATCTAATTTACTAGGCGTTGATAAGTGGCGCCAGCATCTTCTAATCTGAATCGCATTACATTATAACAGTATGTACCATAATTAGTGATGAAGGATGTTTTTCCCTTGTCATCCGGGTTCATCCCTATTTGGTTATACCCGGAATAGGCATCGAGAAAACTGAGGATCTTGTGGCCGGCCGTGGCATCGATCATGCGATCGATGTTGGGAAACGGGAAAGAGTCTTTGTGGCATGCCTTATTTAAATCTTTATAATCTACACACGTTCTTACTTTTTTTCTTTTCTTAGGGACTACCACTATGTTTTCTAACCATTCCGGGTAGTTAACCTCCCGAATGGACCCTATTTTAAGGAGTTTTGATACCTCATCCTTGATAAAAGCATGCTTTACTTCGGATTGGGGCCTTCTCTTTTGCTTGACCGGACTGATTCTCAGATCCAGGCTTAGCTTGTGAGTTGTTATCTCTGGTGGGATACATGTCATATCGAGATGGCACCAAGCAAAACAATCGATATTAATTATAAAAAATTGAATAAAGTTTTTCCTGAGCTCGGGAGTTAATCTCGTGCCCAGGTATACCTTCTGATCAGGGAGATGCTCGATCAATATAACTTTTTCCGGCTCTTCGACTGTCGATCTGGTTAGGTTGGAGTCATCGGGGATTATAAAAGATCGGGGAACCTGTAATCGTCGTCTTCGCAAGTCTTTTGCTTATCCGATCGGATCACAATCGGTATCGGTGATTGCTATTTGGCCTCGGGGTTCGAGCTCGAGTTTGGTTCCTTCGATATTGTGAGTGTTGATATCAAAATCACTTCTTCGACGGCAAATATTTCTTTTGCGACCAGTTGTTCCCCGTATATTTTTTTGATCCCCCCCCCCCCCTCCCCGGACTGGGAATTTCAGCACTTGTTGAAGACTCGAGGGTACCGCCCTTATGTGGTGGATCCACAGTCTTCCGAGAATGTCGTTGTACCTCTTGTCCCCTTCAATCACATAAAACTTGGCCTCTCATATGACTCCGGCAGTATTGATCGATAACGTTGTCTCTCCTTTTTGTGGTTTCGCATGCCATGTTGAACCCGTTTAGGACTCGGACAGCAGACATGATCTTGTCTTGTAGACCGATCTGCTCTATGAATTTAGATCGAATAATGTTGGTCGAGCTACCAAGATCAATTAACACACATTTAATTCTAGTTTTATTCACTAGTACAAATATTACCGGTGCATCATTGTGAGGTTGTATGATTCCTTTCACATCCTCGTCACTGAAAGATAAGATTTCCTTCGGTATGTATTCTCGAGTCTATTTCTCCATGTTTATGGGCATTCTGGTGCATTTCAACATTGGTTCTTGCGGGTGTCACGCCCCAACCTCGGGAGGTGCGACCGGCGCTCAATCGAGTGAACCCGACTGAGCAAGCCTTTTTGGACACTTCCTACCCAACTCATTATGATCAAGAAACCAAGCATTCATTTAATTAGACAGTAGGAAAGATTGTACATATAACATTGCTAGTTTATTTTATATTACAACATTTCCACCATAGTTAAATTCCCAAAATTTCATACAAATTACAGTTTAGATGAACAAGAGTTTAGAATTACAACACAATCCAGTGACCATCTAACACCCGTACATAACCCACACAAACGTCTACGGAGCCTCTAAAGATACAAAAGACAGTTATGATTATGTCGACAATAAGGCCCCGACTACACCTCAAAATGTGGTAATTTATAAAAAAAGATATACTGCATGACCCTTGGAAGGAAAGGGGCTCACTAAGGCTGCTAAGAGGAGGATGCACCGCTACCTGGGATCGACACTGTCTGCTACGGAGCCACCTACATCCATTCAAAGATATAGCGCCCCCTGCAAAAGGGACGTTAGTACCGTGGAATAGTACTAGTATGTATAACTAAATACCATCTCATTAGAAAGAACAACAATACGAGAATAAAGTAATCATAAAGATCAACAAAAGCCTTAATCAACACCACATCATCAAATTAAGGAATCACACAGCTTTCAAATAATTTCCATAGCTTTAAGTTGGGACATTTAATACTGTTACACCATTATCCACAACACCACCGCTTTCTTGCGCGGAGTCCAATCATGACCTGATCGGCTAGGTTGTCTCATTTGAGACATGTATCTCAATCACAATTTCATTCTCACTTTTCGGTTTTTAATATCAGCACAGTACCACCATGTGTGCGGCATGGCGTCCGATCACGGCCCGATCGACTAGGCCGTCTCACCAAGACATTTTCATATTTCATCAATCATCTCATTTAAAATTTATTTCACATATATCAATTCATCGGCACTTGGGGCCACAATTTTATAACATGCTTGGCACTAGGCCACATTTCATTACTCAAGCTCTTTTCCCCCACATTTCACATCATTGCCACATTCAATATTGAACCTTTTCAATTCAAGATATTAAGCACATACGAGAGCAATTATAATTCGTAAGCATAAAGAGGATTTTACATATTTCGGCATAACAATCTCAATTCACACTCAACTTGAAGTCTAGGCATTTTAGCACATGTTCACATTCTTCACACATTCTCAATTGACAAAATAGCATAAGGAAAGCATTGAGACACACCTTGCACATATATTCTTGAATCACAAATTCATTTGAAATAGCAACTACTACATCGATCAATATTCGGAACTTACAACATTTGCATGGACACCATGGGGGTTCAATTTCTAAGAAGAGGGGGTTTTAGCCATACATACCTCGATAGAGCATTCCCTAAATTCTTACAATGATTTCGGAACCCTTAGCAACTTTGATCTATTTTATGAGCATTACAAATTGAACCAAATATTAGAGAGATAATCAAGACTCTAGCTCTTTTGAGCACATCATCAAGCACTAAGTGTGCATTATGTCTTTTAAGATTTATTGGTGAAAGATTTAACCAACCCATACCCCATCTCTTACCATTTAGCTCATAACCCTTCTACACTCTTCCATTATACATGCATGCAAAATAGATACAACCTTAAGCCCATGAACCCTCTTGTTAATTGCTCATTTTAATAGGAATTTTTGAAATCAAAAGCTAGGGCAGAGATTTTTACCTCTTAGGTTTAAGGCTAAAGAAACTTTTTCTTGAATATCTTCAAGGATTGGGCAAGGATTGAAGAGTGAGTTAGTGAGGATCACTTTCTCCCTCTAGAACTCTTTCTCTCACTTTAAAGGCATCAGAAAATAGCTCAATATGTCCTAGTGGGGTGTTTTTAACTAGATGGGGTCGAGTTTTAAAAATTAGAAAATAGGAGCCCCGACTCAATCTGCGGTCGCATATAGCTGATATGAGGCCCGCAAAAGGGACCGCCAAAGTAGCCCTCAAGGGCTTGAATCTTCTGCCTGGGTATGCGACCAATATGCAATCTGCATACCTGTTCTGTGGTCACATAATGCACCGCAGAACTATCCTTCGCAAAAAACCCAAAGAGGCTATGCGATGACTATGCGGCCCACAATTCGATTATGCGATCGCATAACTGGCCGCATAGTTGTCCTCAAAATTAGCCAACCTTCTGCCTCACTCTGCAGCAACTATGTGGTCCGCATAGTTATTATGCGGCTGCATAATGGGCCGCGGAAACACACTCTTCTGGAAAAAAATTCCTTCACTTTTTAAGGCACAGGTCAATCCAAAGAGTCCGAACTTTTATAAATTTCTAAAATATATTCCTAACCTGGTACTACGAAATTTTGGGTCTTTGAGTAACTATTTCACGGGGCCTTACATCAAGATATTGAATCCATCGATGATCATATTAATGACATATTGAGGTTCGGTATCCTCTTCTTACGTCAGCCTGTTAGAATCCTCTTCTGTCAGTTGTTGACAATCTTCTATTCAATGATCTTGAGTTCCATGATATTTGCACACCTGGTTGAGGTCCCATTGGCTGGATCAGATTGTAGAGGTCGAGGCCATTTGGTATCCTTGATTCGCCTGATAGCTGATATGATTGGGGCTGCATCGATACTAATGTTGTACTTCGATAGCCTCGGAGCTTCTTTAGGCCCGATAGGCCTGTTGAAGCTGTTCTTGGTCATGAGCCCCCGATTAGTTCGACCTTGGTCATTTCTCCTTTCGTTTCTTATGGGGCTTCGGCTAGACCCACTACTCCTCCAATTTCCATTGTATGGCCGATATCGATCCCTGTTTGATCCTGGTTCACGATCAATATCTCTCCTGATTCTTTTGAGGGTCAAGGCGGGATAAGCAGGCTCCGAACGGGATCCAAGTTGATCATCATCCACTCTGATTTTCGATTGATATCGATTGTGTACATCCTCCTAGGTCGGCAAGATATTCTATTAGATTTTGCTTCAACTGATGTGAAGCCACCGAGCTTCGAACATTGAGTACCTGAGTGAAAGCTTGAACAGCCTAATCATCGGTGACCGGTGGCAGATCCATTCGTTCTATTTGAAAACAGAACACGAACTTCCTGAGCATCTCGTTATCCTTCTGTTTGACTTTGAAAAGGTCTTATTTCCTGGTTTCAACCTTGATGGCACCTGCATGTGCTTTTACAAAAGAATCTACAAGCATAGCAAATGAGTTAATAAAATTAGGAGGTAAGTTGTGATACCATATCATGTCTCCCTTTGACAGGGTCTCCCCATATATTTCAGTATAACATACTAGATCTCGTCATCTTCCAAGTCGTTCCCTTTGATGGCACACGTATAAGAGGTAACATGCCCGTTTGGATCGGTCGTTCCGTTGTATTTAGGTATTTCGGGCATACAAAATTTCTTGGGGATCGGTTTTGGGGCCGCGCTTGGAGGAAAAGGTTTTTGTACGAACTTCCTGGAATCCAGTCCCTTCAATACCGAGGGTGCTCCCGGGATTTGATCTACCCTGGAGTTATAGTTTTCGACCTTCTTGTCGTTCGCTTCGATCTTCTTTTCCCCCGATTCTATCCGCTTTGTTAGCTCCTCAGGCATCTTTATAATTTTGGGGTTAGTGCCCGATTCTTATTCATTCGACCTTAACACGGCCGCTTCCATTCTGCGAGTGACTTCTCGAGGCGGATCGGGTTCAACCCCGCTCGGCGCTTGTCTTTGGCTCTACAACTGAGCTATTGCCAGCTATTGAGCTTGCAACATTTCGAAGATCATACGTAGGCTGAACCCGTCTTCTTTAATGTTTTATCTGTTTTGAGATGCTGATCGGGCTCCACCACGGACACCGTTTTCAGGGTCAGTAAGAAAGTTAGCATCGATGGCACATGTCAATTTACATCAATCGGATCTGCGTCCTGGATTCCAATGGCATCAACGGGTTCCCTTACGTTACCGGGCACCATGTTGTTATTCTCATCTTGATGACCGGAAATGTTGTCGATAAGTGGGGTGCTAATTGAGAGTTTGTTATTTTTAGCATGAAATCAAAGATATTTCAAAGAACAAGTGTAAAGCAGTGTGTGTTATGTAGACCTGTATCAAATAACCACTATTATCCTTGGCCCTAGAATGGGCACCAAACTGTTTGTCCTCAAAATCAGATAATAATTGAATTTGTACACGGTTTTAAGGATACGTGATATAACTTGATACAAGAATGAGAAATTAGATTAATGTGGAAGTAAATGACAGAAAGATAAATACAACCTTTGCAAATTGAGTAACCTTTAGCCTTGTGAAATTAATCTGTCTTTAGCTAGTAATAATATTGTGGATGAGAGAGTAGAATGAGTTGTGGCCAAACTAGAAAACAACAGTATATTTCTCTTTGAGATCTATTACAATGTGTCCATCGGTCCATAAACCACTCAGTCCCCCTCTATTTATTGGGGAAAATCTACCTTTTTAGGCATTATTTTATAAGAAACATAGTTCTTCATTTTGAAGACCGTTGGCTACCTTTTTCACTAATACCGTGATTTATGCCATAATGATTGGTTAATGGCGAGAATAATGGACCCCTGCCGGATGAGTTGGCAAAGCTTTTTGTTACACCCCATGTTTTCGTACGTAACAGTACGTCATAAGTCAATTAATGTAAGCTCAGAAATGAGATCATCTTTGAAAGTATATAAATTAAGTTAATCATGTTACCATGGAGGTTACAAATATTAAAGATCGTTCATACCAATTACCAAGAGGGTTGGAAGGCTTAGAAGCTAAACGAATTGAAAAAAATGAGTTTCGTCGAAAGTCGGCAAGTTGGGAATGTTATAACATGTACTTTTGGGGTGAGAATAGGGTGCTTAAAATTATAAGGAGATTATTTTATGAGTTATTTTAGTCGTATGATATACGTGTGTTATGTTTTGAAGTCAAGCGAGTTGCGAAACAGAAGTTGGAAAAGGTCATCACAAGTTACATTCATAAATGTGTTGAAACTTAGGTCAAATGCAGCTGAACGTGTCTCCCAATATACTTGGAATTATGGGGTTATCTACCTACTAAATTGAATATCTATGATTCTAGTTTCTAACACATTAAATCGTTTGTCGATACGACTTCGGAGTAGAGAGATATTCGCCTTTTCGCGAGACTGCGCCAAGCAGCTATCTATGGGACCCACGATGGCGGTTGAGATATATTGATATATATAAGATGCCTCAACCCCATTTTAACTCATTCTTTTTCATTATCGTCAGACCCTAGACACCTAAACAAAATATCTCAAGGTTCTCTCATGATCCAAGACCCAAATAAAGGGCAAACAACACAAATCAAGTGTCGGGAATCCCGTCGCACTAGTAAGTTTCTAGTTCTTCTTATTGTTGCTGATTTTTGGGTGGTTCCAGCTCGTGTGGGAGGTTGTTTTAAGTGGTTAAGATCTGTAAAATACTCTCCCAAGGTTTTCATATCAAGCCTAGGTTATATCAAGTCTTGCAAATGGATTACACCATATTTCAAAATCAAAAGTTAGTTCTAGTGAAGAACAACACCTCTTTGAGGTTGTGTTGTCATTGAGGATAGTTGTGGGCTGTGTTTTGCTGAAATTTCAAGTTGTTCCTACTAGCTAAGGTGAGTATAACAGACTACTAATTGTGCTTAAGCTTGCTTGTATGTTGGTTATGTTGTTAGGATGATAAACTACAAGATAATACTTGGATTAGCTTAAGTCAATTCTATGGTGTTGTACTGCCATTGAGGCCTGTTATAAGCTAAATATAACTTGGATTTCGACTTGAAGCTACTGTAGGAGTTATTCGTATTGTGTTCTTGCATGTGCTTAAGGTTATCTTGATGTTGATTAGGTTAAATGGATGTACTAGACATGAACTAGTTAATAAAGTTGCTAATTGAAGATAGTTGGAGTTGTGGATTGTTTCCTTTGTTATAAATATATGGTATAAGGATGGAATCATTGATGAATGACTTCATTATCATGTTAATGATGTTGTTAAGTTGATGTAAGAATTCTATATTGGATGATAATGGGGTTGAAGGGTGCTGAAGGGATTCAATCCGAGCTTGCCGCTCGTCGTGATATGTTGATGACTTGTTAGTGAAATATTTTGTACCCTATTGTTGATGTTGTTCTTATTGTATTGATCTAGTTGTTTTTGTTAGGATATGGTATTGGAGCAGGCCCTTGTTACAAGGGAGATGCTGCCCTAATTTATATAAAATGAGCTACTAGCTTAAGTTACAGACTTAGCCTTTACTCAGCACTGATTTTGAATCTCCTTATGCTATGGTAGACTAAGTTGAGTTGTTTGAAGAGTGGCTTGGAAGCTATTAAGGACTCAACGAGGTTAAGGTATGTTAAGGCTAAACCTTTCCTTCATTTTGGCATGATCCCGTAACTACATCCGTGTGATAACGAGGCATGAAGAGAAGTTCTTATTCCTGAACTTAAGTACATTATCCTAGTCTCATAAGCTACAGTATTCTCCCTTATCGGGACTTCATATTCAGTTTAGTTTTGTCTTCTTTTAGCCAAGAGAGCAGAGAGTGTGTGTGTATATATATATATATATATACACACAATATTACAGTATTTTCACCACCATCGAGCTATAATCGACGGGCAGGCCCCTATTGGGCAACCTCTGATCAGATGTTAAGTTATATATCGAGCCTACTATGGCCGAGTGCCTATGAGCAAGCCTAGAATGGCCGAGATGTAGAGCCTAGTATGGCTGAGCGCCTATGATCGAGCCTACTACGGCATAGCAGTTACACATACCGAGCCTTATAGGGCCAGACAGCTATTTTACATACTATATGGAGAGAGTTGAGTTAGCATCAGCAGGTAAGCATATCATCGTATTATCTTTGACTCCCAATTACATTCAGTTATTATATCATCAGTTCAGTTTTAACTTTCAGTTATTATGTTGCCTTACATTCTCAGTACATTATTTCATACTAACGTCCCTTTGCTGGGGACGCTGCATTTCATGCCTGCAGGTCCTCATTGACAGTTGGACAGACCCTCCCAGCAGACAGAGTCAAACATCAGCTTGGTCGGTAAGCTCCACATTCTCGGAGTTACCAGGTCTAGACCTTGGAGCCCATTTTAAAGATATAGGTTTGATGGGTAGGTCGAGGCCCTGTCCCGACCATGGTATAGTTCAGTTATCTCTACAGGCTTGTAGACGAGTCATGTATGTTTTGTAAATCAATAGATGTTCATGGTGGCTTCGGCGGCCTGCACAGTTATATATCAATTTTTGGGTATGTTTACCCCACATATTAGAGAGCCGTTATGTAGCAAACCAGTTTTCCAATACTTCTATTACTTCAACAGTGACAAGAAGTTACAACTCAACTCAAAACTATTACAGGAATTAGAGATACTAAACTGAAATACAAAGGATAGAGAAGAAAGGATGAGAAGCTATTGAGAATGGAGAGAATCAGAGAAAGGGAGACGAGGAGAAGCAGATGCTTTTCTTCACAATAGGCATAACCCCCAATATCACTAATCATATCCGTTTTAACAGTTCACTTCTTAGGCCAATACTCAACCCGGATCCCATATAACCTGGCCCAATTACTTGTTCTCGGCCCAATAGCTCTTCTCAACCCAACAGCTATTTTTGTAACAACCGTGTTGCTATCCTTACTGGGTTGGGGCTGATTCATAACAATACCCCCATCCTCAATAAGAACCTTGTCCTCAAGGTTCGAGTCAACAAATCCTTCAACGAAAAACAGTAGTAGACTAAATGTAGCTATATAAACATCCACATGTGTAAAGGCCACTAGATGGCAAGTTGACTTGCATTCAAAGACAAAACTAGCATTCCCATAAGTTCTAGCAACAATAGTACGGGTAATGATGGTCATTGAAGCAACATCAATGACTAGCACAAACCTTGGTATGTATGTTGCAGTGGCGAGCTCATCTCTATCACAAGTAGAAATGAAAACAAGAACTCCCTCCATAACAAGGGCAAGTTGTGCCACTAGCATCACCAGCAAAGCAACTTATGGTAAGGCTTCAGAGATTTCAATGCTAGGTATGATGATCTTGCTCGACGAAGGCCACAACGACTTTGCACTATCATATGCGGACTGTTCAGTATCCCATTTAGCTTTTAACACAATCAATGCAGATGTATCTTTGGTGAAACCAATACATCTAAAGTACATAGATGTATCTTGTGGACCATAGCAACTCTTTGATCTAGAAGCACAATTTCCTGGACAGCCCTTATTCTCCCGTATCACTATCCTTAGGTCAATTGTAATTAGTTGTCTGTTGGATTTCCTACTTAAAGTGCTGAAATGCTCCACTATAGACTCAAATACACCCTTAACTTCAAGTTGAAGCTCTAGAGGTTCAAGTATTCCCACACAAGCAGTGGAGTCAATATTGCAATTCCCTTTCATATTTCTCAGCGGGTCACCTAGTGCACCAGTAAATTTATGGCTATCCGCAAAATGTGACTCAAAAAGGAATGCACCATTAACACTAATGCTATCCGCACAACATGACTCAACGAGGAAATAAACTCCGTAAAGTGACAAGCCATATTCTGACTTGGTTAAGTAGTGAATAGTTGCTTGAAAATCAACATTATCAACAGAGAAAGGTACAGTGTTTATAGAAAGATTAGCTATGGCTTTCAAGATTGCCTCAAGAGCACCATCTCTGTATTCAAGAATTGGTGCATCCAAAGGGCCTCCTCCAGGATCGAAGATTACAATCACTGCAAAAGTAACTTGGGCTCTCAGATTTACCCCAGTTTGTCCAACTAGAACACCTTGAAAGGCTTGTGCAGTTCCTTCTTTGTGAATTTTTCCAGTAGCATCTAGAACAACACCAAGATGTGGAGAAAAGACTAATGCATCAGCAATGAAGTCAGTTGTTGGCCTAGTAAAATAGCAAGTCCAATAAAGATTATGCAACCGTTGTTTTCTGGGATCCCACACTTGAGACATAGAGGTCGCATATGCAAAGAAGAAAAATATGCCAGTAGACCCCATCAATAACAGTGGCATCCCATTCACTGTATAACCTGTTAGAGACTTGGACTTGAAACGTATTCCTGGATCCCACTCACAATGATCCTCGGCAGTTACGCGAATGGTTATAAAGAAATTAGCACCAGGAGCAATGAAGTCATGCCTCTCGTTGCGAGTAGAAGTTGAATCAATCATGTCGTCGCTTGCTAGACGCAATAGCAAAAGGTGTGAAATTATAAATCCTTTATGACCATTAAACTTTATCAGAAAGTGCCGCAACTGTAAAGAGTTTACGAGAGCAACACGCCATGAGATCGATTTGCTTCTGCTTGACGCAGCTGCAACATCAAGAGCTTGAAAGCCACTAGGGTAACCAATAAGCTGGACTTGTCTAAGTAGTTAAGACACACATAACTCTACAATATTAAAGCAAGCCCTTAAAACCAGCCCAGCAGCGAAACAACTGTCCACATAATTACATATTAGTAGCCCATTATCCCTTGCACCCTTGCGATGTGCTGAATACAAGTGATAGCTCTTTCGACGTGTTGCAATCAATAATGTTAAAAAAACTTCATTCGAAGCATGTTGCCCACTGTCAAACCAATTGCAAATCTGTAAGACATGTGTCAAGTTCATCGCGAGCTCCCTAAAATCATCCAACACCAAGGTTAAAGAGGGATGTTTGAATAGGCAAGGGAAAAACTCGACAATCTTATCATCTTCATCATCTACTGTTGTATGGATGAGAAGTAATGCCACTCCCTCATTCCCCGTGGGTTCGTCAAAGTGAGCAGATAAAATCTCAGAGGAAACATATTTCGCGGTCTCAATAAGCGCCATATTTGCAAAATGGCACTGCTGCTTGGTCTCATTTAGCTCGTGACTTTTATCAAATACTATGTTTGCAATATTCTCGAGCCATTCACCTTCCTTGTCAGCGGATTCTGTTGGTTGTATAGGTACTGAAAAATCAATTTCGGCCCATCGAGTGGTTCCCCCAAGCACCTGAGTTAACTGAAAATGGAGCCCCGCTGATTGATTAGCTAGTACATCAACCACAATCGATGGGGCAATGAAGGGTGCATTCGAGTGCACATCATAGGCCTTATGATCGTTTCCAGTGTTGAGCATTGATTCTGCAATGATTGACGTTGCCGATACTTTAACTTTACCATCCTCGTCATGACGAACACACTCATTTAATGATTCTTTGGCATCACTAGATGAAACAGTTTGTGAGTGAGGACATTCTCCTTGTGGATTTTCATCGAACATTTGGTATGCCTCGAAGTGTCCGACATCCAAATCAGATGCAAATGCATATGAGATCAGAACAATGCTCATAGCAGGGACAGGAACAGGACACACCTGGGGCTCTGCCATATGCACCGGACTCGTGAAGGTTTGTGTCCTAAAATGCAACTGCAGCTTCTCCTTGAAATGGTTCCAATCATAGAATTGTTTGTTTCGATATAGCCAGTCGAACCAAATGAGGGCAGCGCCTTCAAGGTAGAAGTAAGGGAGAGGTAGCCAATGCTCCTCGGAGAAGCCAAGGAAGTGGAAGTATCGCTCAGCTCGACAAACCCATCGCGTTGCATCGCCGCTGCTGAATCTATCTAGTATCACCTCGTTCAATGGAGTACGATCGATGAAAGCACCAATGTAGCAAACCAGTTTTCCAATACTTCTATTACTTCAACAGTGACAAGAAGTTA
Source organism: Nicotiana attenuata (assembly GCF_001879085.1). Classification (NCBI taxonomy): domain Eukaryota; kingdom Viridiplantae; phylum Streptophyta; class Magnoliopsida; order Solanales; family Solanaceae; genus Nicotiana; species Nicotiana attenuata. The sequence continues at coordinate 213,293 of NW_017671672.1, forward strand.
CAACTCAACTCAAAACTATTACAGGAATTAGAGATACTAAACTGAAATACAAAGGATTGAGAAGAAAGGATGAGAAGCTATTGAGAATGGAGAGAATCAGAGAAAGGGAGACGAGGAGAAGCAGACGCTTTTCTTCACAATAGGCATAAACCCCAATATCACTAATCATATCCTTTTTAACAGTTCAGTTCTTAGGCCAATACTCAACCTGGATCCCATATAAACCTGGCCCAATTACTTGTTCTCGGCCCAATAGCTCTTCTCAACCCAACAGCTATTTTTGTAACATCCTTGTTGCTATCCTTACTGGGTTGGGGCTGATTCAAAACACGTTATTTTAAGACGATTCAGAATATGGCCTCATCGGCCTAAGTTGAGGGTTACCCCTCCAGAGTTCACAGTTATAGAGTGGTATGCTCAGGCCGAGTATGGCACCAGGTGCCGGCCACGCCTCTTCAAGTTTGGGGTGTGACAAACTTGGTATCAGAGCAGTTCTGTCATAGGGAGTCTACAAGCCGTGTCTAGTAGAGCCTTGTTCATAGATGTGTTGCGCACCACATTATATAAAGAGGAAGCTACAAGTCATTTAGGAGTCTGTCACCCTTCTTTCAAATCCACATCGTGCTATAGCACTGAGTCACTAGAATTCGAGCCAAGGCTTATGTTTGCTTATTATAGAGATGCTTGCAATCAGAAAAATTAGAGCTAGCCAGAGGGCTAATACAGCAATAGGTAAGGGCACTAATAGAGAGAGAGTTCTTGACAACGTGGCCCTATTTGAGGCCCTATGAGATTGTGCATACAAAATTTGCAAATTTCCAGCTTAAGACCCTAAGATGGGAATACCAAACATACCCCATGAATAGGAGGCCGTGGGAGTATCAGAAGGTAAAAGTATAAGTATTAACAAGTAATAGAAGCAAGGTGAAGGAGGGTACGAGGTACCCATTTAGTAGAGAATATCAGTATTTATTATTCATGCAGAGAAATATAAGCATTCTAAGTTACCTTCAACAGTAACAGAGGTATGTTTAATTGGTCACACCTATCTCAACTATGCCTTATGGGAGCTAACAGATATAGTTTAAGAGAAAGATGGGATATCAGCATGCAGTTGGGGTTATAGTAACCCAAAATGGTGGATTGAGCCAGGGGAGCTAATAGTGAAATAATGTTTTGTTGAAGTTTATAGAATAAGGTAATAAATAGAGATATTAGCAACAGAACAAGAAGAGAGTAAATGAAGCATTACGAGTAAGATGTGATAAATTGGTGATAACGGTAAATAAAAATATGATATGATGACAGAGTATATAGTCAAGTGAAAGAAAAGACAAGAGGTGACAGGCCTTGAGACAATAAAAGAATATAGGCCAAAAGTCATATCCTCATTTCGAGAAATGAGTTGGTGAGTCTAATGTGATTACCAGAACAAAAATTTAGATCCCCGGAGTAAGAGAAATCAGCATGGGCTAGTGAACAAGATAAACTAAACATCAATTAGGGATCGAATGATGTGATAATAGTCGACATCAAGAGAATTTCAAAGATCGCATTCCAGCAATAATAAAATGGACAACATAAGAATAACCTTTAAAGGTCATTCAAAAAGATGCTCCGCCAAAGCAAAAACTCTGAGCAAAGTTAAGCTTAAGGGACTAAGTGTGCCAGTTATACTAGGTGACATCCTCGTGCGTAAGGAATTCAATTAGCCCTGGTGGAGAAGGGTTACCGCAAGGCGAGTAAGAGTCAGTGAAGGCGTGAAAAGACGCCAAAGATGAAAAGGTAAACCATGTATAGGTAAATCTTCATAGCATTAAATGCTAGTACTCTCCTAAAGGGGGGAAGACAGTATGATATGGTTGTAAGTCAGAGTTATGTAGTTCAAGTTTATGGAATAGTAAAGAAAGAATGCGGTAAAAAGGCGAAAGGAATGAGATTGCATTTATTTAGATCCTATAGATATGTTACGACTCCAGAACATTATTCAAGCACGATGTCGGGAGAGGGAGTAAGGGTTCCCACACTAGATGTTATTGATAAATAAGTGTGAATGAACATTTGATACATTAGGAGCCAGTGAAAAAGGTAAGTTAAGACAAAAGACATAACCCAGGAGAGGTTACACAGAATATAAATATGAACATGGACTGACGAGTAGTTAGTAGTTGATTCAGGAAGAGCTTAGTTATGGCTAGACAAGAGGTCTCAGATAAATCAGTAGATCATGCAAGATAAACGTAGTAAAACCCAGCATAGGAAATTCAGTCTCACAGTTACGATATTTCAATCCTTGAGAAATATTCAGATAGGAGTTGGGGTAGTAGAAGGTACAGTATAAGTGTTACGGAAATAAAATAGAGCTCCACTAGGGAGACAATCGAAATTTCAATTTACAAGCAACCCTACGAGCACAAGGGCATGGAGGTAAGTAACTAAGGATAATGATAGGCGAGTAAGAACAGCACAAATTCCGTGGGGTATACAATGTAATAAGCTCGCAGCTTTACAAGAGTCAGAGGGTCTTCCCTAAGCACTGAAACGAAAGACTAGCTGAGAAAATAAGGAAGAAGGCTTCAAGCTAAGCATAGTTACCTAAAGAGGAAATGATTTTATAACAACAGTCTCACTACAACATTGTATACACTTCATAAGAAAGTGGCACCTATCGTGGCTGATGAACGGAAGAAAAAAGTAATATTCGAGATCATATGAGTTGCACAAAATTCCAATATATGTGGGTACTAAGATAAGCCAAGTATTCATGCAACAAGTGGCAGAACGACCAAGAAAAGCAATTGCTTACTTTTAACGAAAGCTAAGAAGGCACGAAAGGAATTATTCGATCTGTGTCGCAGAGTTAGTTACGTTATGAATACACTTAATATTTCAGAGTATTATCCATGCAGCATATATGTTGATAATGATACAGCTATAGGAGACTCCAGTATAAGTTAAAAGAAAGAATTGAGTCCACGTCACAGACAAATGCTTGAATTGCTAGAAGGTTATATCATGGATGTTCCATAACGTCCACGAGGGGCTAAAGTAATAACTAATACCCTGAGCCACAAATCAGAAGATAAAGTAAGCCTACTTAAAGGCTGAGATAGAAGAGGAAACTAAAGAGTTACATCAGCTAAGTGAATTAGGAGTCAGATTAATAAACCTGATGAGTATAGAAATCGTGATTAAAAACATTGTATAATCACTCTAAATATCAGAGGAACAAAAGTGATAGTACAACGGCCATATTCTGTAATGGCTCTACGATAAATCTAGTTGGAATAGTACCAACCTCATAAGAAGTCAGTATGAAGCATTCGCCGGATTGTGTATGCACACGATGTGCAAGTATTATAGTAGAGCTTTAAGGTGTGGATGTGAATTCCACCTATGTGGAAGGGAGGTTATGAAAGAGATAGAAGATACGATGCAAGATTTAAAGGTAATTAAGGTATATGTGAAGAAGGTACGAGATGCCCAAGTAGAAAAGATTACGAATAATCCAGATATCAGATAGAGGGCTGGAAGCGTCGTAATTCTGTATCAAGAAATGATAGTGTTGTCGTCAGTGGCATATCTTCCAGTCTATGGTTTCAAGGTACAGAGAGGTCTAGTTAAGAGAGTAAAGAAGAGTTAGAGATGATATGATGTCTCGCTTGAGGTTCCCGAATAACATAAGGAAATCTATGGTATTAGCAAGTTAAAGGAAGGTTGCGAGTAGTATAAATAGATATATGCTAGCCACAAGCTAAAGTACGGTAAAGCGACAAGGTTTTAGGTAGACAGGAGTAAGGATAAGCAAAGGTGAGTGAGAAGGTGACGAGAATAGGTAAGTCCTCGAGATTAAACCCATCATAACAAGAGAGCTGATGGTTTCCATAAGTTATAAAAGCTCAGTATAGCCTGAGTGAACTTAGAGGAGTGTAAGACTAGGAGAATTTAGAAGAGATGGAATGCTTCCCTAGTGGTAGAATAAGGGTGTAATTGTGATAGATAAGAGGATGACGTTTAGGCCTTTGATTGGGTAATGATTTTGAGAAAAGGTATTTCATGAATTGTACGGGATTAGAATACCCCCATAAGATGAACCACGTTGGGATGCTATGAAATACAGTTATTAATGTAAAGTATCATCCCTAGGTGGATCAGCAAAATAACTTCAGAGTTTCCCCGATGAGACGTGGAACCGAGTGACATGGTATTACGTAAGAAGTTTCAAGTTATCAGTGGTAGATTATAGATCAACATTTAGGTAAATCAACAATAGTTGGATAAAAGTTCCAAAGTATGATAGGAGATTAAGATGTCATTATTTAGATGAACAATGATAAGGAAGCATTAAAGGATTTAGATTTATACATATAGGATAAGCAGTGAGAGAGTAACCTGGAGTTGATTAGCAAACGTCGATAATAATAAACCCAAGTAAGTGTTGTGGTATAGTATAAGCTACCTAGACATAGTAAAGCCATAAGCATAGCTAACCGAGGCTATAAAATAAGATATTGTAATAGTCGTAAGTTCGACAAAGTAGCGAGCGAAAAACATCAGTACACCTATAGATTCCCACAAGGACAACTTTTCATCATTCTGTATATGTTCACAAAGTGAGGCCTAGAGATTGGCTAAAATCTGAAGGAAAAAGGAGAGAAGAGTAACATAGGCGCACATATAAGGACAGAGTTATAAAGCTGCATGACAGAAGGTCGCAATAGTTACGAGATTGGAAGGATTCCGACAACAAGTCGTGGTGTGAGAAAGAGGCCTAAATGGGGGAATGCCCTAGCCTTCAGATTTATTCATAGAACAGTTGCCTTGATGGCAAGGACAGTATTAAAATATTCATAACAGCTATGGGTTATGAGACAGATAAGTGCACCAGCCAACATTGGAGGACGAATGTTCCAAATAGGGGAATGATGTTACACCCCATATTTTCGTACGTAAGAGTACGTCTTACGTCAATTGATGTAAGCTCAGAAATGAGATCATCTTTGAAAGTACATAAAGTAAGTTAATCATGTTACCATGTATTACACCCCATGTTTTCGTACGTGGAAGTACACCATAAATGAAAGCTCGGAAATGAGATGTTACATCCCGCATTTTTTTCATACGTTAAAGTTTCGTCGTAAGCTAATCACGTAAGTTCGGGAATGAGATTATTATAAGCATTATGGTATTTCAAACAAGGGATGAGTAAATTCATGAAGGTGAGAGGGTAAGAAAATCAAAGAAAATGAATTTTCGTCAAAGTTTGACATATTGGCACAAAATACGGCCCGAGCTAAAATACCCGGTATGTATGGATTAGTGCCATACAAGGTGCCACATGACCATGATAGTAAGGTATATAAGATATGTTAATTGTGAGTAGTATTTAATTTGAAATAATCCTTAATTATGTGAATTATAAAATAATGGGGGAATTAACAAGTTAATTAATAATTAGTGGTTGATTAATTAAAGTCTTTTGGATAAAGTTTAAGGCAAAGTGTGGAAGCCACATGGAAATATATTAGGTGACACTTGAATCAACTTTGCAAGGTGGCAATCTTTAAAGAAAGGATTGAAAGATGACTACTTAAATTGAAGATTTGCATTACTCACAAAGAGATGGAATTCACAAAAAGCCATAAAGGCTCTAACATTATTGCTTCAGTAACTATCTTACAAGGTTGTGATCAAATTCACAACGTGATCATATGGAATTTGCTAAAAAAATTCATACGATATTTCATAAGGTAATAGCAACGGGATTTTGCGATTCAAAGGGAGTACGGTGCAATCTTTCTCAAGAATATCATACAGATTTTTCCCTATTTCGATCTTGCCGTCACATGTTTTGTCGCGTTTTACGGGTGTTGGAAGGATCGTTAAGAGAATCTGCTCAGGTATGTTAAGGCTATACCTTCTTTTTTTTGGCATGATCTATACGACACAAACAAAACGAGCAAATACACAATTTTCAAACATGACTCTATTTATAGAAATATTGGACCTACATGTTTCACAGATGAGTTAGAATAATCATAAATTCATATATAGCTTTCAAACAGGAGCATCCCATCTGTAACTATTCATTTTCTAGTTATTACTCCTTTAATAGTAACTTCCCTAGCGTACTCGACCCTATTTTGCAAACCCAAAATTCACCACCTCATATTTGAAGATAATAAGAGTGTAGGAAATAAAAGATAATTTAAAATTTGAGATAAAAAGAGTTAATATAGTATTAAGGATTTATGTACATTGGAAAAGATAAGATCATAATCATCAGTTGTTGCTCGTATACATATAAGAATTGGTTAATGCATATAAAATAGCCGAGTCAGGAATTGGTTAATGTATATAAGAGGCTTATGTTCTTGATTCCCATGTGTCATATTATTCTATCATCTGTTCATGGGTCTCAGAAAATACGTAAGTTGATAAAATCTATTTCGTGATATTAATCAGAGGCATAATGGTCTTATGGCGTACCAAGAGATTTTATTAACGTATTTCATATGCATTTCATGCATTTATACATGCACATTGACCCATGACCAGATGGCGTTGTATACGCATATATATATATATATATATATATATATGAAAAAAGGTTACGGCGTTATATGCGCACCACCACCTAATCAGCTGGTATACGTTGATGCTTTTGCCCACAGTGGCCGAGATGATATGATGGGATGCCCTTAGAGGCTTGATGATGTTATGAATACATGTACCTATGCACGACATGACATTCATACGCATATGCATGACACTATAAGTATTTCACAATTTACAGAGTTATCCAGACTTACAGGTTGAGTCATTTACTCTATATTTCTTCCATGTCTTTTATGTACTTATTTATGTGCCTTACATACTCGGTACATTATTCGTACTGACGTCCTTTTTTCCTGGGGACGCTGTGTTTCATGCCCGCAGGTCCCGATAGACAGGTCGAGAGTCCTCCAAGTAGGCTATCAGCTCCGCGAAAGATATTGGTGCGCTCCATTTGCTCCGGAGTTGCTTTTTTGGTTAGTATGATTTAGACGCGTATTGTTTGGTATGGCGGGGTCCTGTCCCGACCTTTATGTTAAGTGTGTACTCTTAGAGGCTTGTAGACATATATCATGTATACGAATGCTTGTATGGCATTGCCGGCCTATGTTTTGAGTTTACAAATGATCATGTTGGCCTTATAGTATAACGACCCGGCCGATCGTTTTGGGAATTAACGCCCCGATCCCCTACTAACTACTTTCCCCGTATTTATTTCTGCTATTTTGATTTGCCGGAAAGATTCGTTTTGAGTTTCGGATTGCTTTGGGACACTTAGTCCCTAAATAAGAACTTAAGCTTTAGTATTAGGACCGTAGTCGGAATGGTGTGAAGACGGCCTCAGAATGGAATTCCGTCGATTCTAGTAGATCCATTGGGTGATTTCAGGCTTAGAGGCGTGTCCGGATTTTGTTTTGGAGGTCCGTAGCTTATTTAGGCTTGAAATGCCGAAGGTTGAAATTTTGAAGTTTCCGGACCGATAGTGAAATTTTGGTATCGAGGTCGGAATCCGATTCAGAAAGTTGGGATAGTTCCGTAGTGTTGAATGTGACTTGTGTGCAAAATTTGGGGTCAATCGGACATGGTTTGGTTGGTTTCGGCATCGGTTGTAGAATTCTTGAGATTTCAAGTTCATTAGGCTTGGATTGGAGGGTGATTCATGGTTTTAGCATTGTTTGATGTGATTTGAGGGTTGGACTAAGTTCATATGATGTTTTAGGATTGGTTGGCATGTCTAGTTGAGCATCCGGGGGGCTCGGGTGAGTTTCGGGTTCTTAACGGAGGTTGAATTGGACTTAGACAATTTCTGAACTTGCTGAACCTGTTGGTTTCGCACCTGCGGAGTTTGGATCGCAGGTGCAGCACCGTAGAAGCGGGTTGGTGACCACATATGCAGTTTGAGGCTTGGAGATCAATTGTCGCAGATGCGGCTCAAGGACCGCAGAAGCGGAACCACATCTGCGAGTAATGGGGCGCAGGTGCGGAATCTGGTAACATAATGAATTTCCGTAGATGCGGGACTCTAGCCGCAGAAGCGGGACCCAGGTGCGGTGGACCCCTCGCAGAAGCAAAAATCGCTGGGCAGAAAAGGATGAAGTCGTGGGTTAGAGTTCATAACTTCTAAAATCAAATTGGAGCTCGGTGGAAGGCAATTTCTTGAGAGATTTTGAAGGAGGACTATTGTGTAATAAATTCTAACTCTAATTTGGTTCTAATACATTAATCTATTGTTAGTTTTATCATCTAATTAAGGAATTTGAGGTTAAAAGTTTGGGAATGGAGGAAAAAGTCCCCCAATGGAAAATCTGAGTTCTTAGTGAGAATCTGACGTCGGATTGAGATGATTTCTGTACGAGTGAACTCGTGAGTGAATGGGTGTTCATAATCCATAATTTTTACTCGATTCCGAGACGTGGGCCCGGGGAGGATTTTTGAGCGTTTTTCTATTTTCTTGCCTTAGCTTCGATTCCTTTAGCTAAACTCGTTGTTTGTAGTTATATTTACATTATGATATTGATTTGATTAGATTTGGGGCACTCGGAGTTGGATACTCGTGGCAAGAGCGTGATTTCGGATTGATTTGAGCTTGGTTCGAGGTAAGTGGCTTGCTTAACCTTGTGTGGGGGAACTCCCCTTAGGATTTTGGTATTGTTATTATATGAATGCCGTGTACGTGAAGTGATGAGTGCGTACACGTGCTAATTGTTGAAAAACCCTGTTTTCATTAAGTAAATATCTGTGTTTTCTTTTAATTGAGAAACACTTGTATTTCAAGTTTCCTGTTAGGCTTAGGAAAGCATGCTTATGTGACTTAACTGTCTTATCTGCTTTAACTGCTTACTTGGATTTTGGGTAGCATGTTTAGAGTAGAATTTCCCGTTTTCTTGATATGAACTTGGAAAGAATTGTAGATTTCTTCCTTGAGACTGTTGCGTGTTTATATTTGGGACTACGGGGCGGTATCCAGTGAGATCCCCCTGTACTGGCTATTTACTTTTGGACTACGAGACGGTATCCCGGGAGATCCTCTGCACATTTACGTTTGGGACTACGGGACGTTATCCTGGGAGATCCCCCTGGTGCTATCTCTGCTTATTGAGTTATTTCCTGTCCGAGATTTCATCTTTATTTGACTGTTAGCATCATTAATTATATTATTACGTTTTATACTGTTTTACCTTGTTATATATATAACCAGTAGGGCCCTGACCTTTCTCGTCACTACTCGATCGAGGTTAGGCTTGGCACTTACTGGGTACCGCCGTGGTGTACTCATGTCCTTTCCTGCACATGTTTTTCGTGTGCAAATCCAGGTTCTTCTGCTCAGCCATACTTTCCGTGAGGCGAGGCGGCTCAGAGACTTCAAGGTATATCTGCCGCGTCCGCAGACCTAGAAGTCCCTCTCTACTCTCCCTACTGTTATAGGATTTTCCCTGTATTACCTTGTTATTAGATTTCTGGAGTTAGAAACCTTATGTATTTTCTTTAGCTTGTGATTCATGAGATTCCGGGTTTTGGGAGTGTTTTTTGTTCAGTTTGAGAGAGTGATATTGTATATGCCGAGCGGCATTTTAAACTTTTTTATTATGTTACCCGTAAATTGCTAGTTTCGTATCTTTACTTCCTTTTTCCGAAAATTATTAGGCTTACCTAGTCGTAGAGACTAGGTACCGTCGGGACAGTTCACGGAGGGAGAACTTGGGTCGTGACAAGTTGGTATTAGAGCTCTAGGTTCATAGGAGTCATGAATCACAAGCCGGTTTATTAGAGTCTCGTGGATCGGTACGGAGACGTCTGTACTTATCATCAAGAGGCTATGTAACTGTTAGGAAAATTCCACTTCATTTGATTTCCTTGTCGTGCGAGATTTTTGATATCAAATTCTAAACCTATGTCTTCTATTCTCTCACAGATGGTGAAGACACGTGCTACCGGAGATGTTCAGACACCCGCGCCCCCTACTAGAGCCGCTAGAGGTCGGGACCGAGGTAGAGGCCGAGGACGCGCATGTGGTGCAGCCAGAGCACCCGTACGAGCTACTATAGAGGAACCACCAGCAGCTCCAACCCGAGCCCAGGCGTCTGACACGCCTACCGCTACTACTACTCCAGCTCTCTAGGAGACCCTTGCACAATTCATGAGCATGTACACCACTCTAGCTCAGGCAAGGTTGATTCCCCTTGCTGCAGCCACATCGCAGGCTAGAGGAGGAGCATAGACTCCCGCCGCCCGCACCCCAGAGCAGCGGTTTCAGGTTGATCAGATCCTAGAGGTTATACCGGTACCGCCTGTGGCCCCAGTTCAGCCCAAGGATAGGGCAGTAGCTTCAGAGGAAGAGCAGCGGAGGCTTGAGAGGTTCAAGAAGTACCAGCCTCCTACATTCAGTGGTCTAGAATCGGAGGATGCTCAGGGATTTTTGGAGGAGTGCCACCGTATCCTCCGCACTTTGGGTATATCAGGGTCGAGTGGGGTCTCTTTCACTGCCTTCCAGCTTCGAGGAGTAGCCTATCAGTGGTGGTGTACTTTTGAGTTGGACAGTCTGGCTGAGGTAGCTTCCCTTACATGGACTTAGTTTTCAGATATGTTCTTGAGGGAGTATGTTCCTCAGAGCCTCATGGACACATGGCGTGAGGAGTTTGAGCATTTGCGTTAGGGTTCTATGACTGTTTCGGAGTATATTGTCCATTTCAGTAACTTGGCTAGGCATGCACCAGCCTTGGTTTCTACGATTTGTGAGAGAGTTCATCGGTTTATTGAGGGGCTTATTCCCAGCATCACATCTAGCATGGCCCGGGAGTTGGAGATGGAAATTGCTTATTAGCAGGTGGTGAGCATTTCTAGAAGAGTAGAGGGCATGCATGCTCGAGATAGAGAGGAGAGAGAGAACAAGAGGTCTCGAGAGTCGAGCCATTATTCCGGTGCCCGTGCCCCAGCTACAGTTCGTCATGGTAGGGGCTATACGAGTCGCCCCGTTCATTCAGCTCTTCCAGCAGCCAATTGTATTCCAGCTCCTCCTAGACCTCAGGAGCCTTATTATGCACCTCCGGTATCTAGTGTACCTCCTGCTCGAGGTGCTTTCAGTGGTCAGTCCAGCAGACCTGGCCTGAGCCAGTCACAGCTGCCACGTCCTCCTAGATCTTGTTTTGAGTGTGGCAAAACATGCCATATGGTGAGGGATTGCCCCAGACTTAGGAGGGGTGAACCTCCGCAGACTTCTCAGCTACAACATGCTCCGCAGAGTTCCCAGACTATGATTACAGCACCAGTTGCTACCCCACCTGCCTAGCCAGCTAGAGGTGGAGGTCGAGGAGGTAGAGGTCACCCTAAAGGGGGAGGCCAGGCCAGATACTATGCCCTTATTGCCCGTACTGAGGCTGTTGTCTCAAATTCTGTCATCACAGGTATTGTTACGGTCTGTCATAGAAATGCATTGGTTCTATTCGATCCAGGCTCTACTTATTCTTATGGGTCCTCTTATTTTGCCTCGCATTTGGGCGTATCTCGGGATTCTTTGAGTTCCCCTATTTATGTTTGAGATTCTCTTGTTGTGGACCGCGTTTATCGGTCGTGTTTGATTGCTCTTAGTGGTTTTTATACCAGAGACGATTTGTTATTACTCAGCATGGTAGATTTTGATGTTATCTTGGGCATGGACTGCTTGTCGCCCCATTATGCTACTCTTGATTGTCACGCCAAAACCGTGACGTTGGCTATGATAGGTGTACCATGAGTTGAGTGGAGGGGTACCTTAGATCACACTTTCAGTAGATTTATTTCGTTTCCTAAAGCTCAGCGAATGGTTGAGAAGGGATGTGACGCGTATCTAGCTTATGTGAGAGATGTTAGTGTTGATACCCCTACAGTTGATTCAGTCCTAGTAGTACAGGATTTCTCTGATGTGTTTCCAGTTGTTCTTCCGGGCATGCCACCAGACAGAAATATTGATTTGGCATTGATCTGTTGCCGGGCACTCATTCCATTTCTATTCCTCCTTACCGTATAGCTTCTCCTGAGTTGAAGGAGTTGAAGGCTTAGTTACGAGAATTTCTTGATAAGGGCTTTATCCGGCCTAGTGTGTCACCTTAGGGTGCTCATGTCTTGTTTGTGAAGAAGAAGAATGGTTCTATGCGTATGTGCATTGATTACCGCCAGTTGAACAAAGTTACAGTGAAGAGCCGGTATTCTTTGCCTCGTATTGATGACCTGTTTGATCAGTTACAGGGTGCTCGTGTGTTTTCTAAGATTGACTTGCGTTCAGGGTATCATCAGTTAAAGATTCGGGAGCCAGATATCCCGAAGACTGCTTTCAGGACTCGGTATGGTCATTTCGAGTTCCTTGTTATGTCATTTGGGCTGACCAATGCCCCAGCAACATTTATGCATTTGATGCACAGTGTATTCCGGCCATATCTTGACTCGTTCTTCATTGTCTTTATTGATGACATTCCGTTATACTCCTGGAGTCGGGAAGATCATGAACAGCACCTGAGAACAGTGCTTCAGACTTTGAGACAAAAGAAGTTATATGCGAAGTTCTCGAAATGTGAGTTCTGGTTGGATTCTATGGCATTCTTGGGTCACGTAGTATCGAGCGAGGGGATCAAAGTGGATCCGAAGAAGGTGGAAGCAGTGCAGAGTTGGCCCAGAGAATCCTCAGCCATAGAGATTCGTAGTATTCTTGGCTTGGCGGGTTATTACCGTTGGTTTGTTGAGTGACTTTCGTCTATTGCAGCACCTATGACCAGGCTGACCCAGTAGGGTACTCCGTTCAGGTGGACGGAGGAGTGTGAGGAGAGCTTTCAGAAGCTCAAGACAGCTTTGACTACAGCCCAGTATTGATATTGCCTACAGGTTCGGGGTCTTATACTGTCTATTGTGATGCCTTGAGGATTGGCCTTGGAGCGGTATTGATGCAGGAGGGTGATTGCCTACGCGTCCAGACAGTTGAAGGTGCATAAGGAGAATTATCTTGTCCATGATCTCGAGTTAGCTGTTATTTTTCACGCCTTGATGATCTGGCGTCATTATTTGTACGGTGTTCCTTGTGAGATCTATACTGATCACCGGAGTTTACACCATCTGTTCAAGCAAAAGGACCTTAATTTGCGCCAGAGGAGGTGGTTAGAGCTGCTGAAGGACTATGATATCACTATCTTGTATCACCTGGGCAAGGCCAATGTGGTGGCCGATGCTTTGAGTCACCGGGCGGAGAGTTTAGGGAGTTTGGCTTATCTACCAGTAGCAGAGAGGCCCATGGCGATGGATATTCAGGCCCTAGCCAGCTTGCTTGTGTGGTTTGTCGGTCTTCCTTGTTTGATCGTATCAGAGAGCGTCAGTATGATGACCCTCATTTGCTTGTCCTCAAGGACAAGGTCCTGCATACGCCAGAGATGTGACCATTGGTGATGATGGGGTATTGAGGACGCAGGGTCGGATATGTGTACCCAATGTTGATGGGCTTCGGGAGTTTATTTTGGAGGAGGCCCCTAGTTCGCGGTATTCCATCCATCCGGGTACCGCGAAGATGCATCAATATTTGAGGCAGCACTATTGGTGGAGGAGGATGAAGAAGATATTGTTGGGTTTGTAGCTCGGTGCCTAAATTGTCAGCAGGTGAAGTATGAGCATCAGAGACCAGGTGGCTTGCTTCAGCAGATAGAGATTCCGGAGTGGATGTGGGAGCGGATCGCCATGGACTCCGTAGTTGGACTCCTACGAACTTTGAGGAAGTTTGATGCCATTTGTGTGATTGTGGATCGGCTGACCAAGTCTGCACACTTCATTCCTGTGTGTACCACCTATTCTTCAGAGTGGTTGGCTGAGATTCATATCCGGGAGATTGTTCGTCTTCATGGTATCCCAGTTTCCATTATTTCAGATAGAGGTACTCAGTTCACATCACGGTTCTAGAGGGCCGTACAGCATGACTTGGGTACTCGGGTGGAGTTGAGCAAAGCATTTCACCCCCAGACGAAAGGACATTCCGAGCGCACTATTCAGATTCTTGAGGATATGCTCCGTGCGTATGTGATGGAGTTGGAGGTTCTTGGGATCAGTTCTTGCCGCTGGCGGAGTTTGCCTACAATAACAGTTATCAGTCCAGCAATCAGATGGCACCATATGAGGCTTTGTATGGTAGGCGGTGTAGATACCCGATGGCTTAGTTTGAGCCGAGCGAGGCTAGATTATTGGGTGCAAACTTAGTTCAGGACGCCTCGGAGAAGGTTTAGGTGATTCAGGATAGATTCGCACAGCCCAGTCTAGACAAAAGAGTTATGCAGACCGAAAGGTTCGTGATGTTTCATTTATGGTTGGAGAGCGGGTCTTGCTTAGGGTTTCGCCTATGAAGGGCGTTATGAGATTTGGTAAGAAGGGAATATTGAGTTCGAGGTTCATTGGTCCTTTTGAGGCATTGCGACATGTTGGGGAAGTTGCTTATGAGCTTGCCTTACCTCCTAGCTTGGCAGGAATTCATCCGCTATTTCATGTTTCGATGCTGCAGAGGTATCACAGTGATCCGTCGCACGTGTTGGATTTCAGTTCAGTCCAGTTGGACAAGGATCTATCTTATATTGAGGAGCCAGTGGCTATATTGGACAGGCAGGTTCGAAAGCTGAGGTCAAAGAGCATTGCATCAGTAAAGGTTCAGTGGCGGGGTCAGCCGGTCAAGGAGGTGACTTGGGAGACCGAGCAGGATATGCGCAGCCGTTACCCTCATCTTTTCACCACTTTAGGTATGTCTCTATGCTCGTTCGAGGATGAATGAATGTTTTAAGAGGGGAGGATGTAACGACCTGGCCGGTCGTTTTGGGAATTAACGCCCCGATCCCTATTAACTGCTTTTGCCGTGTTTATTTCTGCTATTGATTTGCCGGGAAGATTCGTTTTGAGTTTCGGAGTGTTTTGGGACACTTAGTCCCTAAATGAGAACTTAAGCTTTAAGATTTGGACAGCAGTCGGAACAGTGTAAAGACGGCCTCAGAATGGAATTTCGTCAATTCCGTTAGCTCCGTTGGGTGATGTCGGGCTTAGGGGTGTGTCCGGATTGTGTTTTGGAGGTCCGTAGCTTATTAAGTCTTGAAATGCCGAAGGTCGAATTTTTTAAGTTTCCGAATCGATAGTGAAATTTTGGTATCGGGGTCGAAATCTGATTCCGAAAGTTGGGATAGTTCCATAGTGTTGAATGTGACTTGTGTGCAGAATTTGGGGTCAATCGGACATGGTTTGGTTGGTTTCGGCATCGGTTGTAGAATTCTTGAGATTTCTAGTTCATTAGGCTTGGATTGGAGGGTGATTAGTGGTTTTACTTTGTTTGATGTGATTTGAGGGTTGGACTAAGTTCGTATGATGTTTTAGGATTGGTTGGCATGTTTGGTTGAGGTCCCGGGGGACTCGGTTGAGTTTCGGGTGCTTAATGGAGGTTGAATTGGACTTACGCAATTTCTGAACTTGCTGAACCTATTGGTTTCGCACCTGCGGAGTTTGGACTGCAGGTGCGGCGCCGCAGAAGCACGTTGGTGACCGCAGATGCGGTTTGAGGCTTGGAGATCGATTGTCGCAGATGCGGCTCAAGGACCGCAGAAGCGGAACCGCATCTGCGAGTAAAGGGGCGCAGGTGCAGAATCTGGTGACTTAATGAATTTCCGCAGATGCGGGACTCCAACCGCAGAAGCGGGACCGCAGGTGCGGTGGATCCCTCACAGAAGCGGAAATCACTGGGCAGAAAAGGATGAAGGCGAGGGTTAGAGTTCATAACTTCTAAAATCGAATTGGAGCTCGGTGGAAGGTGATTTCTTGAGAGATTTTGAAGGAGAACTATTGGGTAATGAATTCTAACCCTGGTTTGGTTCTAATACATTAATCTATTGTTAGTTTTATCATCTAATTAATGAATTTGAGGGTAAAAGTTTGGGAATGGGGGAAAAAGTCCCCCAATGGAAAATCTGAGTTTTTAGTGAGAATCTGACATCGGGTTGAGATGATTTTTGTATGAGTGAACTCGTGAGTGAATGGGTGTTCATAATCCGTAATTTTTATCCGATTCCGAGACATGGGCCCAGGGAGGAATTTTGTGTGTTTCTCTATTTTTCTTGCCTTAGCTTCGATTCCTTTAGCTAAACTCGTTGTTTGTAGTTATATTTACATTATGAAATTGATTTGATTAGATTTGGGCCACTCAGAGTTGGATACTCATGGCAAGAGCGTGATTTCGGATTGATTTGAGCTTGGTTCGAGGTAAGTGGCTTGCCTAACCTTGTGTGGGGGAACTCCCCTAAGGATTTTGTACTGTTATTATATGAATGCCGTGTACGTGAGGTGACGAGTGCGTACACGTGCTAATTGTTGGAAAACCCCGTTTTCATTAAATAAATATATGTGTTTTCTTTTAATTGAGCAATACTTGTATTTGAAGTTTCCTGTTTGGCTTAGGAAAGCATGCTTGTGTGACTTAACTATCTTATCTGCTTTAACTCTACTTGGATTCTGTGTAACATGTTTAGAGTAGAATTTCCCATTTTCTTGATACGAACATGGATAGAACTGTAGATTTCCTTCTTGAGACTGTTCCGTGTTTATATTTGGGACTACGGGACGGTATCCTGGGAGATCCTCTGCACATTTACGTTTGGGACTACGGGACGTTATCCTGGGAGATCCCCCAGCTGCTATCTCTGCTTACTGACTTATGTCCTGTCTGAGATTTCATCTTTATTTGACTGTTATTAATTATACTGTTACGTTTTATACTGATTTACTTTATTATATATATAACCAGTAGGGCCCTAACCTTCCTCGTCACTACTCGACCAAGGTTAGGCTTGGCACTTACTGGGTACCGCCGTGGTGTACTCATGCCCTTTCCTGCACATGTTTTTCGTGTGCAGATCCAGGTTCTTCTGCTCAGCCATACTATCCGTGAGGCGAGGCAACTCAGAGACTTCAAGGTATATCTGCCGCATTTGCAGACCTAGAAGTCCCTCTCTACTCTCCCTACTGCTATAGGCTTTTCCCTGTATTTCCCTTGTTATTAGATTTTTGGAGTTAGAAACCTTATGTATTTTCTTTAGCTTGTGATTCATGAGATTCGGGTTTTGGGAGTGTTTTGTGTTCAGTTTTAGAGAGTGATATTGTGTAGGCCGAGCGGTATTTTAAACTTCTTTATTATGTTACCCGTAAATTTCTAGTTTCGTATCTTTACTTCCTTTTTTCGAAAATTGTTAGGCTTACCTAGTCGTAGAGACTAGGTGCCGTCACGACAGTTCACGGAGAGGGAACTTGAGTCGTGACATATAGGCCCGTATATCACATGTATAAGTTTTTATATCAGGTTGGGTCATCCTATATTGAGTATTGTCTATGCTTATTCTGGTTAGCCCATGACGGCCCGTTTGACCAATTTGCCAATGAAAGTACAATAAGAAATATATATTATGTTGGTACCCAGTTAAGTAATGTACTGGATGCCCGTTGCGGCCCATAGGTTTGGGTCGTGACACGGGGCCCTATCCCGACCTTTATGACATTTATGTACACTTAGAGGCTTGTAGACATATGTCGTGTACGTGAAAGATTATATGGCGTTGTCGGCCTATGTTCAGTGTACGAGTGATCATTTTGGTCTTATAGGCCAGTATGTCATATGTATAAGTTTGTATTTCCCTCATGTTTTACTCCGATTCGTTAACCTATGATAGAATAATACGAACATATGGTACGTTGGTACTCGGTTGAGTAAGGCACCGGGTGCCCGTCGTGGCCCTTCGGGTTGGGTCGTGACACCATAGAGGTTACAAATATTTAAGATCATGAATACCAAGTACCAATAGGGTTGGAAGGCTTAGAAGCTAAATGAATTGAAGAAAATAAGTTTCGTCGAAAGTCGACAAGTTGGGAATGTTATAACATGTACTTTTGGGGTGAGAATAGGGTGCTTAGAATTATAAGGATATTATGTTGAGATTTATTTTAGTCGTATGATAGACGTGTATTATGTTTTGAATTCAAGCGAGTTGTGGAACAGAATTTGGAAAAGGATATCACAAGTTACATTCGTAAACGTGTTGAAACTTAGGTCAAATGTAGCTGAGCATTTCTCCTAATATACTTGGAATTATGGGGTTATCTACCTACCAAATTGAAGAACTATGAGTCTAGTTTCTAACTCATTAAACCGTTTGTCGATAAGACATCGGAGTAGAGAGATATTAGAGTTTTTTGCGAGATTCCGCCAAGCAGCTCTCTATGGGACCCACAATGGCGGTTGAGATATATTGATATATATAAGATGCCTCAACTGCATTTTAACTCATTATTTTTCAGTATCTTCAGACCCTAGACACCTAAAAATACTCTGTCAAGGTTCTCTCATGATCCAAGACCCAAATAAAAGGTAAACAACACAAATCAAGTGTCGGGAATCTCGTCGCACTAGTAAGTTTCTTGTTCTTCTTGTTGTTGCTGATTTTTGGATGGTTCCAGCTCGTGTGGGAGGTTGTTTTAAGTGGTTTAAGTTCTTTAAAACACTCTCCCAAGGTTTTCATATCAAACCTAGGTTATTTCAAGTCTTTCGAATGGATTACACCATATTTCAATATCAAAAGTTAGTTCTAGTGAAAAACAACACCTATTTGAGGTTGTGTTGTCATTGAGGATAGTTGTGGGATGTGTTTGGCTGAAATTTGAAGTTTTTGCTACTGGCCAAGGTGAGTATAACAGACTACTAATTGTACTTAAGCTTTCTTGTATGTTGGTTAAGTTGTTAGGGTTATAAACTACAAGATAATACTTGGATTAGCTTAAGTCACTTCTATGGTGCTGTACTGCTATTGAGGGCTATTGTAAGCTAAATATAACTTGGATTTCGACTTGAAGCTATTGTAAGAGGTATTTGAGTTGTGTTCTTTCATGTTCTAAAGGTTATCTTGATGTTGATTAAGTTAAAGGATGTACTAGACATGAACTAGTGAATAAAGTTGCTAATTGAAGATAGTTGGAGTTGTGGATTGTTTCCTTTATTATAAATATATGATATAAGGATGGAATCATTGATGAATGACTTAATTATCATGTTAATGATGCTATTAAGTTGATGTAAGAAGTCTATAAGGGGTGATAATGGGGTTGAAGGGTGATGAAGGGCTTCAATCCGAGCTTGCCGCTCGTCGTGATATGTTGATGACTTGTTAATGAAATATTTTGTATCCTATTGTTTATGTTGTTCTTATTGTATTTATCTGGTTGTTTTGTTTGTATATGTTATTGCAGGAGGCTCTTGTTACAAGGGAGATGCTGCCCAAATTTACATAAAACGAGCTACTAGCATAAGTTACAGACTTAGCCTTTACTCAGCACTGATTATGAATCTCCTTATGCTATGGTAGACTGAGTTTAGTTGTTTGAAGAGTGGCTTGGAAGCTATTAAGGACAACGAGGTTAAGTTATGTTAAGGCTAAACCTTTCCTTCAATTTGGCAATGATCCCGTAACTACATCCGTGTGATAACGAGGCATAAAGAGAAGTTCTTATTCCTGAACTTATCTACATTATCCTAGTCTCATAAGCTATAGTATTCTCCCTTATCAGAACTTCATATTCAGTTTAGTCTTGTCTTCTTTTAGCCAAGAGAGCAGAGAGTCTATATATATACAATATTATAGTATTTTTACCACCGTCGAGCTATAATCGATGGGCAGGCCCCTATAGGGCACCCTCTGATCAGATGGTAAGTTATATACCAAGCCTACTGTGGCTGAGCGCCTATGAGCGAGCCCGGAATGGCCGAGATACAGAGCCTATTATGGCCGAGCGCCTATGAGCAAGCCTACTACGGCAGAGCAGTTACATATACCGAGCCTTATAGGGCCGGAAAGCTATTTTACATACTATATGGAGAGAGTTGAGTCAGTATCAGCAGGTAAGCATATCATCATATTATATTTGACTCCCAGTTGCATTCAGTTATTACCATCAGTTCAGTTTCAGCTTTCAGTTATTATGTTGCCTTACATACTCAGTACATTATTTCGTACTGACGTCCCTTTGCTGGAGACACTGCATTTCATGCCTGCAGGTCCTCACTGACAGTTGGACAGACCCTCCCAGCAGATAGAGTCAAACATCAGCTTGGTCATTAAGCTCCACTTTCTCGGAGTTACCAGATCTAGACCATAGATTCCACTTTATAGATACTGGTTTGATGGGTAGGTCGAGGCCCTATCCCGACCATGGTATAGTTCAGTTTTATCTTGAGTCTTGTAAACGAGTCCTGTATATTTTGTATATTAGTAGATGTTCATGGCGGCTTCGTCGGCCTGCACGGCTATATATATCAACTTTTGGGTATGTTTACCACACATATGAGAGAGGCGTTATTTTCAGACGATTCAGAATATGGCCTCATCAGCCTAAGTTGAGGGTTACCCCTCAAGAGTCACAGTTACAGAGTGGTACGCTTGGGCCGAGTATGGCACCGGGTGCCGGCCACGCCTTTTCAGGTTTGGGGCGTGATATTTTTTCTTCGAGGTCATTAAGAACAGGACCGGTTATGCCTTCGATAAACTTGTGGGCAAGTCTGTTGATCTCAATGGCCGGTTTCGATGATGCTTTTGAGTCTGATATTTCATATTCCGATTTTGGCTGACTACACTGGACATTAGATCGAACTCTGAACTTCGATATCGAGATAGGTTTCACCTCTGACTTCGATTTTTATCCAATTACTGTTCCAGATGCTCGGTCGAGCATCGAGCTCGGCTTTACCAGTATACAGTATTATATTCCTATATTTTGTTCATATAGAATATGTTCTAACATCCACATAATTTAAAAAAATGTGAATAATCCCCATGTAGAAACTTACTCGTATTATGTGTTTACATCAAATCAAAATAAACATGATATATTTTTTCACAGAT
The DNA here is from genome assembly GCF_001879085.1 of Nicotiana attenuata. Lineage (NCBI taxonomy): Eukaryota > Viridiplantae > Streptophyta > Magnoliopsida > Solanales > Solanaceae > Nicotiana > Nicotiana attenuata. Next base: position 234,262 of record NW_017671672.1, read on the forward strand.
ACAGTTATTTTTAACACCCTACTTGCTATGCCTTTGTTCATCTATTTTCAGTTGAAGCAATTACATCGATCCATTTGTTTGTAAATGTTGAAGTATGTGACCATTTCATCTAAAATTTTAAACTGTTAGAGAGAGCATGATTTTGTTTATTTAATTGTGTCTCAACACACCACCTTACTTGCGGATTTGATTCTTTTTCTTAGACCAAGCACGTGAAAATTCTTTTTCGATAATGGGTGTCAGTGAGACTTGAACTCAAGATGTCTCTCTGTTATGATACCATGTTAAAATGTATAACCATTTTATCTAAAATATTAAACTGTTAGAGCGTTCACTTTTATTTACTTAATTGTGTCTCAACAATAAAAAATTTAGAGCACAAAGAAATTAAAAAAAAAGTTATATTTATTTACTCGCACAGGGAGCCAATGAATGGGAAAATAAACAGCATGAAGACCTAAAAGAGAAGTGAAAAAAATGCTAGAGACGTCTCCTTCAAAATCTTTGCAGAATCTTGACCTGATAAACGCAATCAAATGTCTTGGAGTAGCGTACCATTTTGAACATGAGATTTAGAAATCATTGGCCTACATTTGCACTTGTTATGAAGAATTGAATGGTGAAAGTGACCTCCTTGTTGTTGCTCTGCGGTTTCGATTACTTAGGCAACACAGTCTTTATGTCTCTACTGGTATGTAATCTTAGTTCCTTCCACTTGAGTTTATGAGTTTAGTTAACTTTTATGCGCTGACCGTATACAATATGATGGCACAGATGTTTTTAGGAATTTTACTGATGACAAAGAAAATTACAAGAAGGCATTGGTTAGCGACGTGCAAGGATTGTTGAGCTTGTATGAGGCAACACAATTCAAAGTAAATAGTGAAGAAATACTGGACGAAACAGTTAATTTCACTACCACTCACTTGAAGTTATTGTTGCCTACATTGAGCAATTCTCTCGCGATGAAAATCAGCAATGCACTAAAATATCAAATCAACTATACTATGGTGACTGTAGCAACAAGGAAATACATATCGTTTTACCAAGAAGATAAAGCACGAGATGATGTGTTGCTAAATTTCGCAAAATTGGACTACAACATATTGCAGAAAATACATAAAAGTGACTTGAAGGCCAGGATGAACTTGAACGAATTTTGTAGGCAAAGCCTGTTGTACCTGATATGCCTGAACAACATTTAGAAGCGCAAGGCCAGATACTGATGTCAGATGAGTATGCGTCAAATTTATCTAAGTGTGCTGACATGATAGAATAGAGCTCATAATCAGATTAAAGATAGTCATTTTGTTGCTAAGAGAGGTGGCAACAAGCTCGATTGATTACATCCAGATGTATGGGATAGACTTTTGGAGAAATGGAATACCCCTAGATCGAAGAAGAAGAAGAAGAAGAAGATTCCCAAAGAGTCAGATGCAACCAAGTCAACGGTCGAGGAACTGAAACAGGTCATAATGATCGAGTACATGCCCGAGAATAAGCTGGGAACGGGGTTAACCCCCGAACTCAGGAAAAAACTCATTCAATTTCTTATTGATAATATGGATTATTTTGCTTGGTCCCATTTAGACATGACAGGGATCCCACCAGAAATAACAACACACCGGCCAAGCCTCGACCCCAGGTTCAAATTGGTAAAGCAAAAAAGGAGCCCCAGTCCGAGGTGAAGCATGCATTCATAAAGGATGAGGTAACTAAACTTCTTAAAATAGGGTCTATTCGGGAGGTAAAATACCCGGAGTGGTTAGCCAACGTAGTTGTAGTTCCTAAAAAGGGAAACAAGCTTAGAATGTCCGTAGATTATAAGGATTTAAACAAGGCATGCCTTAAAGACTCTTTTCCATTGCCTAACATCGATCGCATGATCGATGCCATGGCCGGCCACGAGATTCTAACCTTTATCGACATCAAATTCAGATGGATCCGGAGGACCAGGAGAAGACCTCGTTTATCACTAAGTTTGGAACATACTGTTATAATGTAATGCCCTTCGGGGTAAAAAATGGTGGAGCTACATACCAACGCTTAGTTAATAGGATGTTCGAGGAACAGATAGGTAAATCAATGGAAGTTTACATTGACGATATGTTAGTTAAGTCCCTGCACGCAAAGGACCATTTAACTCATTTGCATGAAACGTTTCAAAATATTGAGGAAGTACAACATGAAGCTTAACCCGGAAAAATATGCCTTCGGAGTCGGTTCGGGCAAGTTCCTCGGCTTTATGGTATCTAATCGGGGAATCTAGATCAACCCCTATAAGATCAAAGCCATCGAAGATATCACAATCATGGATAGTGTAAAAGCCGTGCAAAGGCTAACAGGACGAATAGCCGCCTTGGGTCGATTCATTTCGAGGTCATCAGATCGAAGTCACAGGTTCTTTTCTTTGCTCAAAAAGAAAAAGGATTTTGCATGGACCCCGGAATGCCAGCAGGCCTTAGAGGAATTGAAGCGATACTTATCGAGCCCACCTTTGCTACAACCCCAAAGGTAGATGAAAAGCTTTACTTATATTTGGCAGTGTCCGAGATAGCGGTAAGTGGGGTACTAGTTCGAGAAGACCAAGGTACGCAATTCCCTGTTTATTATGTAAGTCGAATTCTAAGAGATGTCGAAACTAGATATCCACACTTAGAAAAATTAGCACTTGCATTAATAAGCGCATCTGAAAAGTTAAAGACATATTTTTAATGTCATCCCATATGTGTGTTGACCACTTATCTCCTTCGAAATGTTTTGCATAAGCCCGAACTGTCGGACCGGTTGGCCAAATGGGCAGTCGAACTTGGCGGGTACGATATCGAATATCAACCCCGAACGGCCATCAAGTCTCAAATCTTGGCTGACATTGTGGCCGATTTCACGCCAACCCTCATACCCGAAGTGGAGAAAGAACTTTTGCTAAAATCGGGTACATCATCGGGGGTATGGACCCTTTTCACGGACGGTGCCTCGAATGTGAAAGAGTCCGGGCTCGGCATTGTTTTGAAGCCACCAACAGGTAGTACTATTAGACAATCTATCAAAGCTTCTAGGTTGAGTAATAATGAGGCCGAGTATGAGGCCATGATTGCAGGTCTCGAGCTAGCTAAAACCCTGGGGGCAGAAATCATTGAAGCCAAGTGCGATTCCCTGTTGGTTGTAAATCAAGTAAACAAAAGCTTTGAAGTTTGAGAAGATAAGATGCAAAGATATTTGGACAAGCTACAGGTAACTTTGCACCGCTTCAAGGAGTGGACTCTAGATCATGTGCCACGAGAATAAAATAGTGAGGTCGACGCACTTGCTAATCTGAGGTCATCGGTTGAAGAAGATGATATTATCCCGGGGACTGTCGTCCAATTATCGAGGTTTGTGGTTGAAGAGGGTCATGCCGAGATAAATTTTACAAGTTTGACTTGGGATTGGAGGAATAAGTATATCGAGTACTTGAAAAATGAAAAACTCCCATCGGATCATAAAGAGTCAAGGACCCTACGAACCAAGGCTGCTAGGTGCACATTAGATGAAGATGGAACATCGTACAGAAGGATTTTCGAAGGACCGTTGGTGGTATGTTTAGGGCTGGGGGATACCGATTATGTTCTACGAGAAATCCTTGAAGGCACTTGTGGGAATCACTTTGGCGCCGAGTCTTTTATTCGCAAAATTATTAGAGCAGGGTATTACTGGGATAGCATGGAAAATGACACTAAGGAGTTTGTTAAAAAGTGTGATAAATGTCAAAGGTTCGCACCAATGATTCATCATCCCAGAGAGCAACTACACTCAGTCCTGTCCCCGTGGTCTTTCATGAAATGGGGAATGGATATAGTCGGACCTCTACCAAACGGCCCCAGGTAAAGCTAAATTCATTTTGTTTATGACTAATGATTTTTCTAAATGGGTGGAAGCACAGGCCTTCGAGAAGGTCAGAGAAAAGGAATTTATTGACTTCATTTGGGACCACATCATATGTCGGTTCGGGATCCTGCCGAGATTATATGTGACAATGCAAAGCAATTCTTCGGCAACAAGGTAACGGAGTTCCTCGAAGCACACAAAATAAAGAGTATCTTATCAACACCGTACCACCCAACCGGGAATGGACAGGCTGAGTTAACAAACAAAAATGTCATTCAAAACCTAAAGAAAAGGTTGGATGATGCAAAAGGAAAATTGAAAGAAGTTCTACCCGAGGTCCTTTGGGCAAATCGAACGACATCGAAGTCCAGCACCGGGACTACTCCGTTCTCTTTAGTATATGGCTTCGAGGCCTTAATTCTGATCGAGGTCGCAGAATCCAGCGCCAGGTTTCAACATGCATCGGAGGAGTCAAATCACGAGGCTATGAATACTAGCCTCGAGCTATTAGATGAAAAATGAGAAGTTGCACTTGTTCGGATGGCAGCGCAGAAACAAAGAATTGAGAGATATTATAAAAGGACTAACCTTTGACACTTCGGAATCGGGGACTTAGTTCTATAGAAGGTCACCCTCAATACTTGAGACCCGAATGAAGGGAAACTGGGCCCGAATTGGGAAGGACCGTAACGAGTCATCGGAGTTGTCGGTAAAGGATCTTACAAACTTGGCACGATGGGAGGCGAACAAATGCCGAACAATTGGAATATATCACTACTCAAATGATACTACTGTTAAGGTATGACTTTCTCCTTTTGTCCATTTGAATTTAGAACTAACCCACTGCAGCTGTTTGATCGAAGATATCGAGGGCACCTTTTTACACGAAGACCCTAGGTTTTAAAGCACGTGTTGCACTCTTTTTCCTTTAGATCGGATTTTGTCCCAAATGGGTTTTAGCGGCGAGGTTTTTAACGAGGCAACAACTATGTGCTACCTAAGGAGAACTCAACAGTATCCAAGGCTTCTTTTCAATCAACCTCGAATACTGGGGGGGCATCATCCTCGGAGATGATATTTTCGAGGAAAATACTTCACGCCAAAGAGGGCCTCGATAGGAAAACTTTGTAATGGGCCAAACGGTCAGATGAACCGTGTCCAGGTAGAATAGTCGAGCCCCAACAACAAAACATGTACACGTATATCAATTATTCAAAGAAGCATTCTTTCTATATCAAAACACTTTGTGTCTCAAAGAAATTTGCTACTATACGAATACCATACTTGTGATTTGGCGAGGAACGGCTCAAGAGCCAAAGCACGAATACACCTCGAATACTCGGAGACTGTCATTGACAGTCAACACATTCGAGTCATCTAAACTCAAATTCATAAGACCTCGAAGAGGCATCCCTCGACATAAAGGCCAAGGCCATTATACTCAGGGACTAACCTTTCAAACAAGTTTGAAAGGTTATCGGGAAACAAGTCCAAGAGACATACCCGAAGGCTACGGCCATATCAAAGACTATGGTCATATAAAAGGCTACGGCCAAAATAACGCAGCTCGGAGATGTCCTACTTCTGCCATAAGTTAAAGGCCTTCAAATACTTTGAAAAATCGGTTAAATCAGGCTACCCTCGGCAAAAGCAAATAATAAAGGGCTTCGATAAAATCAGCCCTCGAATAATTTAAAGGCTTTGATAACATCAGCCTTCGAAAAAGCCTCAAGAGGTATCCGATTATCGTTACACAAACGGATTACAAATGATTTTCCGATCGGCCGAACCTTCGAAAAACCCAAGGGGTACAAAAAACACATGCTAAGGCATAGAAAAAATTTCACTATGTCTTTTAGCCGAAAAAAGGGAAAAATTATAGCCGCTCTAGAGGCCGAATCTGCCCAACTTAAAGAGCCTAAAGGCCGATATAGTAGAGCCTAAGGGCCGACCTAAAAGAGCCTAAGCGCCGATATAAAAAAGCCTAAGGGCCGAAGCATGTAAAGTTCGAGATCTTGCTCTCACTCAACTCGGACTCAAGAGTCCTATTATCCCGAGCTCGCATCAAATTAACCAGGGCAGAGCTCGAGGATTAACAAAAACCTTAAGAGGTATTCTATTATAAGTTCAAAAGATCGCCCATTGATCACTCAAAAACCTAAGGGTTTGTCCTATTCTGAGTCCGAGCTAGTGCTCACTTGGTCATTAAAGTTACAACATCTAAAAATTTCATAAAATAAAGACAAAGCAGAATTCAATACAAATCGGAGATGAAGCAAAGGGAATTCTTTATATTTATAAAGGTTATTTACAATGCCCACAAAGCGCCTTATACAAAAAACAAGAATAAAAAAAACCTAATCTACTTTGGGAGTCGTACCCTCGGGAACCACATCCTTAGGAGCCGTATCCTCGGGAGCTGCATCCTCGGGAACCACATCTTTAATAGCTGCATCATCAGGAACCTCCTCCTCGGGGACTCCATCTACATTTCCCTTGCTCTCGAAACCACTAACAACATCTTCATCATCGGAAGAGACGAGAAACCTGGCATCGGTTTCCAGCGCCTTTGCTTGGGCTATCTCTTCAGTGAGGTCGAACCCTCGGGCATGGATTTCATTAAGGGTCTCCCTCCAGGATTGGCACTTGGCCAAATCATTACTCCATTTTTCCCGGTCAGAGGCGTCCCTTAGCTCTGCTTGAACATCCTCAGCATCCCTTAAGTACACGGTGATAGTTCTATCAGCCGTGGCCTTCATCATTCCACTTTGGCCCTGGCTTCAGCAACTTCAGCCCCGACTTCAGCAAGTTTGGTCTCGAGTTCCCCGATCTTCTTGGCCTGTGCCATATTTTTCACTTTATTACCTCGGAGCTGAGTCTCAGCGGAGGCCAGTTGGTCTAGAGCAGTCTCTTTATCATCATCAAGCCGATCCATGTTCTCCTTCCATCGGTGGCAGTCAGCCTTAACCTGATCGACCTCACCCCGGAGCTGCCCAATCACCTCCAAATTTTGATGCAACTGAGATATTGAAGTGTTAGCCTCCACAGTAAGACCAAGAAGTCCATACTCTTTCAAAATCACGGTTACCTGCTTGTCCAGCTCGGCTTCGTTTCTACGAGCTTTGGCCAAATCAGCCCGAAGGTCCTTAAGCTCCTCCTCATTTTGGCTACAAAGGAACCTCAAGGCCTTCTTCTTATCCGAAGACTTCCTGAGCTTGGCCTCACATTGGCTCAGCTCGGCCCTGAACTTGATGATGGCCTACGCAAAAAACAAAGATGTAGCAGTCAAGAGAAGGGGGGAAGAGAAAATTACAAAAATAAAAGTTAGAGTTTACCCGTGAGAAGAGACGATGAGCCTCTTCAAAGAGGGTGGATGCGTCATTAAGGTCGGCGGCATCATCGGCCCCAGTGAAACAATCTTGAAAGTGATCATCTTTGAAGACCTTGCTCGGGTCGGGCGTTCGTAGAGTTCGAGCGTCCTTTATTGCCTCCTCGGAATAAGATGGTAGAGAAGGGGATTGACCTATTATCACGGCCCCGAGCTCCTCACTCGGGGTGCTCTGATTAGCTTCGGGATTCTTGACACCTGCCCCCTCCGGTGTGCTTGTTGAAGGCGGGGGAATATCTCGATCTCAGGGGACTCGAGGGCTTTTCCGGAGTCTTTCTTTAGAGTTTCCTCACCACGAGGCAAGGTCTCCAGTTCGGAGGGCTTGGCGGCATTGACCACTTTCCTAGTTCGGGGAACCAGCGTTGATTCTTCGCCTTCGTTTTCTTCATCATCCAGAAGTTGGAGGGCTGAATCTACGTCCACATGAATATGTTTCCTCCTTGGCTTTCGAGTAGGGGCCCTCTCATCCTAGGTGTCTTCGGGCTTTGAAGCCCTTTTTCTCTTGTTGTCTTTCCCCGATTTTGTGGACACGGTCTCTTCCCCGGGCGGGGCTGGCCTCATTTTAGAGACATCTACAATGCCTGCATAGATAAGTGTAAGTTTGGAAAACATCTCCATTAATGGGAAAGCATCAGAAAACATGGGAGAAGAACTAACCGTGGGTATTGGCCTCCCATTTTCCCCTCGATAAGTCACGCCATTTGCTCTCATCATACGAGGAGGTTGCAGCTAATTTTCGGACCCATTCCTCGAGGTCGGGGATCGCATGGGGCATCCAAGCAATAGGTGCAAAAAGGTAAAGGCATTACAAAACTCGGAAGCGGAATATGAGAGGGTATTTGGAAAAGGACTTCACTTACGTTTGAAGTTCCATTTCTCCGGGAATGACATTTTTCCCTAGGGATGACATCCGAGGTCCTCACTCTGACGAACCGGCTCATCCATCCTCGGTCTTTATCCTCATCGTTAGTAGCAAAGAAGGCTTTGCTTGATCAACATTGAAGCTTGATCAGCCCTCGAAACAGTTGAGGCCGGTACAGCCGAATGAGATAGTCGAGGGTAAACTCTAATCCCTCAGCATTGCTGGAGAAGTAGCACAGCATAATCACGATGTGCCAAAAGGAAGGATGGATCTAGCCGAGAGTAATCTCGTGCCTTTTTCCAAAAGTCAATCACTATTGGATCAAGGGGACCCAGTGTGAAGGGGTACGTGTAAACACTTAAGAACCCCTCCACTGAGTAGTGATGCTCTCATCGGGGTCGGGAATCTGTACCATGACCTCGTCTCCCCAGCCACAGGCTTTCTTCATGGCCTTGAGATGCTTCTTCGATATCGAACTAATTGTTTACCTTGAAAATGGTAATTACAATTAGATTTGATTTTGTGGTTCTAAAAATACGTGATTTATTTTTATGCTAGTTGTTAAGCAATAGGTGCTAAATGTGAGATTAGAGAGTAAGGTAAGAGCTTTGAAGGATAGCGCGATATACAAACCAAGTGGCTGAGAATCGGGGCCTCGAGCTGGCTTATACGGGGCCTTGAGGTCGAGCTAAGCGTTAGGCTCTGAACAGTCAATGGGGAACTAACATTTCTAAGGGCCTTGATGAGGGCCTTTTATGATCAATGATGAGTAATAAATGAAGAACAATCAATGAAAACACAATAAATGCAAGTAAGGTAATAAATGTAAGTGATAAGATCAAAGGAGAAATATGTTTTTGTTAGAGAGCAGAGAATGTTCTTGTTCTTGTATTCAATATTGTATATTCTTTACAAAATGACAAGGATCCCCTTTATATATGAGGGGAAATCCCAACATGGTACAGATGCATATATTACAAAGATACGCGGCTGATACAGCCATTTAATGCCACGGTACGAGCTTATTCTAGCCTAATAGACTTGGTCAGCTTTAATCAAGTGCCTTGGGAACTTCCCATTTTGCCATCATAACCATCGATTTATACTGCCCCGAGGTCGAACGTTGAGAACTCTCGGGGTCGAACCTCGAGTCGCGCCTCGAGCCTTGGAGACGCGCTTGTGAAGCGTCATAATGGTCGTAAAATCGGACCCTATGATTTTTACCGTATACAGATAGTCCCCGCGTTTCTTAGAATGAAAACGATAAGAAACGGTTTTGACTCTTGACCTTCTTGAACATCTTGTGATGATGTCATGCTTGTGACGTCAGTGCTCCGAGTGACTGAAAACATCCTATCAGTCCATCTTCAGAGGCATTCAATACATTGTCAGTTTATTCTCCCAAAAGCGGTCATATCGCCGCCAATCCGTTTCCCAAAAAGCATTGATTGCGCCTGGCGATACGTTTCCCAAAGGCATTGATTATGTTGTAGGTTATGCTACTGTCTTTCTATAAATGGGAGGTTTCTTGAATCAAAATTCCATCCAGTCATTCTTCAACAGCTTTTAACCCCTTTCTTCTCTTCTTCCTCATCCAAACTTTATTTTCCATGGTTCAAGCCCGTGACCGCAAGGTCACACGGCAACGGTTTTGCCAGTTATGCCATGGCTCTCCTTCAGAGCTCTTCCCCACTGAGTAGGATCGTACTGGTTTGTTGTTATTGTTGTTGTTGTTGTTGTTGGCCCGAAATGATGAGAGAGGGGCTTCAAATTGTTCCCGCATCAGAGGATATGTGGTCCTTGAACTGCTGCTCATCTCTCTTAACTCCAACCATGTGTGGCACTTCACTCCCTTTGCTTTCTCCGGAGTGAGGTGGCCTCATCTACTAACTGTTGCATCCCACACCGATGCAACGTCTCAAGAAGTGGCTTCACAATAGTAGTGCTGACGAGACCTATACTAGCCAAATTTTTCACCAAGTCACAATTTTCCTTGCTTTAAAAGCTTTTGCTCTTTGATAGGCTATAGCCTTCTTCCTCATCCATTGCTGTTTCGGAGGAGATATCCGAAGGCGTCGCTCCGAAGATCGAAATGGGACCCCCAATGGTTCTCGCGGATGTCGCCCCCGAGGATGTACCTTCGAGAGTAGATTAGACTTCCAACAGTTGTTTTTATTTCTTTGTTTCTGTGTAAGGACCCTTCGTGGGCTTTTGTAATCGTAGTTTATCAATATAAAAAATGTTTCTTCGATTTGACTTTGACTTGTTTCGGATTTCCTGTTGCCTGTGTTTATAAAAAAAAATCTGAGCATGTGACTTTATCGATTGGCTTGAATACTGGACCCGGTCGTGGGCATTCCCTTGGTTTTTGATTGGTTAATACGATATTTCCTGAAAACCCTTCGACATCCCTCATACTAAGTCCTGATTGACCTGATACAAATTTAGGCCGCCGCGACTTCCGACTTTGAATTTGAGTGAGAGTGGGGCCTTGAATTTTTAGATCATGACCTATCCTTTTTAGGCCCCGTAGGTAGTCCTCGGGAGATGAATTTGCTTGATCACTTGAAAATAAAGACAGCCCTCGGGCCTTTTCAAATAGTCCCCGAGTGAGAGTTTACTCGAACTCGGGTGGTCTCAAAAACTTGCTTTGAACTTAAAATGAAGATGGCCCCCGAGCCGAAGTAGCCGAAAACGCGTGCTAATCGAACTGCGGGTGAAAAATAGCCCTGAGGCTTTCTTAATAACCCTTGAGTGGGAACCAGTTCGGATCTAGAAGGATCCTCGAGATCGGGCACCATCTCGAGGCTAGGTTCATGCAGGTAGCTCCGTAGAGCCCATGGTTATGGCAAAAAGGATCCTCGAGATCGGGTACCGTCTCGAGGCTATGCCGATACGGGGGTCATTGATCTCTCAAACATTGTATGACAGTGTCAATCGTATGACACGGTCATGAAATGGTCGAGGTGATCCAGCCGGTACACCTCCCTGAAAGTGAGAATGGCTTGGCCAGCATTAATTGGCCTCTTTAGGGTAGGCGGACAGTCGCCGCTTGCTCTATATATGAGTTTGCTTCCCTCTTTTTTGAGGATTCCGCTATTTTAAGAAGCTATCCCTTTTCATAGAGTTCCTCTTTCTTGTACCAGCTCTTTAACCATTTTAATTTGAAGCTTTTCGCTTAAGTTCTCATTTTTCCTCTCTTATTCCACCACGGTTATGGCTTCCACGCCCAAACCTGTTCACCAAGAAGAGGAGAGCTTCGCCTCTGCTTCCCGCTCGTTCGGTGGTACACCGCCGGCGCCCGGGGAGCTAGCCCCGAGAGGTTTTGTCTCGAGGAGGGAGCTTACGTTAGAGAGTCCTCCCAATGCTCAAGGCCATTGGGAGTATGCATCGAGGTTCATTTCATCAATAGGAGAGGGACACCTCGAGGCAGTGAGGAGAGACTGCGGATGGGGAGAAAAGGTGGTACTGCAGGTACCTTCCTGGGGAGAGAGCAGCATGGCTTATGTGGAGGGGTTTCTGAAGGTATACACGTACCCCTTTACGTTGGGCCCTCTTGATAGAGTCGTGCTTGACTTATGTCAAAGATATCGGGCTACCCTGGCACAGGTTCACCCGTCATTCTGCGGGGTCGTATTGATGATGAGGTTATTTGCGGAGGAGCCGGGCTTGAGTTTACCCTTAGCCATCTCATTCGGCTGTACCGACCCTTTCATCACCGAGGCCTGATAACTTTGCGATGTCGATCTGCCAGGCCCATTATCGTCGACGATGAAGAAGATGGGGACCAAGGGTGGATGAGTCAATTCGTCTGAGCACGGACTGCTGATATTATCCCCGTGGAGTTCCTGGCATTTCCTTAGAAATGGAATTTAACATGTAAGTGGTACACTTGTGTTTCTATCATTTTTGCTCATCGTGAAGGCGGATTCTATAAAGGCGCTTTCTTTTTCTTTTTTGCAGCAATGTCGTGGATTCCATACGAGGTCCCTGACCTGACGGATTGGGCTTGGAAGTTGGCAGCTCGCTCGACCTATGATGGGCGTAAGTGGCGAGATCTGTCCAAGGGTAGATGGGTGGAAAAACACCACGGTATGTGCTGTGTGGTTTGTTTTCTTTAAAAGGTACCTTCTTTTACGTGTGCTAACTCTGTCACCGCAGGCATTGGAGAATTTTCTGAGATGAGACTGTGTCCCCTCGGAGAGGAGGAAGGATCGTCGGCTTCGGGGCCAGGGATTGATAACAAACGGAAGGAGTCCTCGAAGGATGAGGGTGCTCATGGCGAGGCAAGCCCTGCCCGGAGGCTCAAAGGAGATGCGTCAGCTGAGCCTGCAGCATCCGAGGTTTCTGGCCTCGGAAAAATGGTTCCTCCTTTGTCGTCGTCTTCTTTTCCCGTCGAAGGTACTTCGAGGGATAAAGATTTTCTGTTGTTTTCTTCTTTTCCCGCTAAAGGTACTTCGAGGGAAATTCGAGGCCAGGGGCCGCCTGAATCAGGCGGGTGTCGTGCGACCGTATTCCCATCAGGAGTGGTTCTACCGGGGACGATGAGACCAGGCCAGTAGATGTCTACTCAACCTTTGACGAGGCTCAACGGCTCAGTTATGTGGTGAGTTTTGGCCGACTGTATTGGCTTTTTATTTTTGCACTTTCGTTTTCTAATTGAGCTCCTTTTTCATAGGCCTTTGACAAGCTTAAGTCTGAGATGCTCCGCCGCGAAGCTAGGTTGCGAAAAGCCTTGGACGGGGAGAAATCCCTCAGGCTTCTTTGTGAAAAAAGGGCAAAGAAGTTGGTATACCTTTGGTATGAGGCGAGTCGAAGTCTGGAATATGAAGGCTACCTTGAGAGACAGGTAACCTTTGTTTCGAGGGGATGCATGTTTCTTCTCCTATCCTCGGAGACTAATATTTTGATGCTTCAGTTGCAGAGAAAGACGGAGGACCTGGAACGCCTTTGGGGTGAAGTTGGTCAGGCCAAGTATGAGTGTAGTGAGCTAAAGGCTTAGGCAGATGCTCAAGTTGCGGCCAAGAAGAATGCTTTGGTCAAGGTTTCTGCCCTTGAGGTGCAACTCCGGAATGCTCGCGAAAACGGCTCGGTCCAGATGAACATGATTGCAAGGCTCGAATCTGACCTTTTGAATGAAGGCTGAGGTCGTGGATGCCCGGGCTGAAGCTGAAGAAATTCGAGCCAAGGCTGACAAGAAAGTGGTTGTCTATTTAAAGGACGTTGCCGATGCTCAGGCTGAGTTGAGAGGGGCTTCATCGAGAGAGCAGAAGCAATGAGTATGCTCGGTGCAAATCCCGGAGGGAAGCTCTTGAAGAGATCCATGCTAGGGGCTTCGATCTCTCGGAAGAGATGGTGCAGGCGAAGGCGGACGAATACGACGCCAAGTTCCTCACGTCCGATGCCAAAGATAGTAAGGAAGAGGCCGACGGGCCACAGTCCTTGAGGGGAGCGTAGGCTAGGCCTTGCTTTCCTGATTCTGCGTATAATGCTCTTAGAGAACATTGTAAATAGAGCTTTGTATTTTTCACATATACTTATAAAAGGAAGCCTTTCGGCTTCATTTTTCATGAATTTCTCGTTGTTCGTGTATGTCTTTCTTTGCTTTGAATTTTGACGTTTGTCAATGATTAGCCAGATGAACTGGACTTCGAGGTAAAAAAACCTTAGGCTTATAAATCGGCCTTGAGGCTTGTTGGGCTGGATTGTAGGCTCTTACGCATTTGCCCTTAGGCGTTTTTTAGTTAACTGTTTTTGGCTCTGTCTTCGAGTCGGGTTTTGACTCGAGCTTACTAACCCTCATGTTTTTGATTTTTTAAGCCGGCGTCTGGGCTCTTACGTGTCGGGTCGGTACGACCTCTAATATGGGCTGGAGATAGTGCCTCTTATGCGTAGGGTCGGTACGACCTTTAATTTAAGCTGGCGATAGTGGCTCTTATGCGTAGGGTCGGTACGACCTTTAATTTAAGCTGGCGACAGTGGCTCTTATGCGTGGGGTCGGTACGGCCTCTAGTATAGGCTTATTTTTCCCTCATTGAAGTTTTTTGTGTCCGTCCGACTCTTCGACGGTTCGATAAGAACCTCGATTGCGAGCCATTATGTGACGATGGGCGATCACCTAGGGAGCTTTCGCTCGATGGCTGAATGTTTCGAAGCCTGTTGTTCGGAGCTGACATGGTCGAAGCTCTTTTGCTTATGCCGAGGGTAGCCTGATTAACCAGTTCTTTTCGAAGTATTTTTGAAGTAATTTGAAGGCCTGTGAGTTTATTGGCGACGGTCGGGCGTCCCCGAGTCGCGTTAGTTTGGCTGGTACAGCCTTGTGACTGTAGTCATTGTATTTGGCTGTAGCCTTTTAGTCCCCGAGTGAAGTAGCTTCGGCGTCTATATCGAGGGTATGCCTTTTTAGGGGTCTTACAAGTTCGAATATATAGCCTTATCTTTAAGATCGGGATTATGCCTTTTGTGAGGTCTTATAAATCTTAACATGCCTTTCTTGAGGTCTTACAGATTTGGTTACTTGGTACAAGTATAACTCATGCCTTGCTCGAGGTCTTACACATTTGGTTACTTGGTACAAGTGTAACTCATTCCTTGCTTGAGGTCTTACAGGTTTGGTATTGCCTTGTAAAGGTCTTATGAACTTGAGGTTGCCCGCATGGGGTCTTATAGCCTCGAGTGTGACAAATCGATGGTATGACCATCGGCGACAGTCCCCGAGACGTCGAGAGTCTTTTGGCTCTGGGTCCATTTTGTGTAAACTTTGAGTTGCCTTTTTGAGGGCTTACGAGTTTGAAGTTTCTGACTCGGAGGTCATATGGCTTCGATTTTTTGACGTCAGTCCCCGAGTGTTCGGGAAATTTCTGGCTCTGGAGCCGTTTCTTGAAAAAATAGCGGATTTCTTTGAAGCGCGAAGTGTTTTGATGGAAAAATATTCCTTGATTACTTAGCACAAGTATACATGTTTTCGTCGTCAAGGATTCAATTATTCTATGCGGACACGGTTCATTCGACCGTTTGGCCCGATACATCATTTTCCCATTGAGACCCTTTTTGGCTCATCTTGACTTCTTCGAGGGGGTGATCTCCCGGGGGGATGCCCCCCAGTATTTGAGGTTGATTGAAAAGAAGCCTTGAATACTTGTTAAGTTCTCCTCAGGTAGCATATAGATGTTTCCTCGTTAAAAACCTTGCCGGTAAAACCCTTCTGCGGATAAAACCCGATCGAAGGAAAAGAGTGCAACGCATGCTTTAAAACCTAAGGTCTTCGAGCTGGAAAGCACTTTGATTGTTCTGATCGGAACTTGCACACAGGTTAGTGTAAGATGTAAAATAAAAACGGGAGACGATTATATCTTAGTGGTGATGGCGCTTCGAGCCTGGATGTGCTTCAATCGTATGCTCCGGGGATGCGGTACGGTCCTTTACTTGTTTATTCGGGTGTAGCCGAGAATGTATCTCGTGATTGCTACTCCCCTGTTTGCTTATCCTTTGTCTCCTTCGATGTTGGAGGCGTCGATGTCGGTTCCACATCGTGCACCATGAACATCTCTCTTGCTGCATGTTGTTCTCCGTACATAGTTTTTATTACGTCCTTTGTCGGAAATTTCATCATTTGATGAAGTTTGATGGTCACTAGTTGCTCGATCAGGACCCTAGCTTTATTGCGAGCCAAAAACCTAATTTATACGCCCCCTTTCTTTATTTAAAGAGATTCTATCCAATTATCAGCCCCGATGCGGAAAGGAGTAAAGAAAGAAGAGTTGAAGACGGCTTAACAGTAAGAGAGAACCCCCTTATCTCGTGGCTAGGAACATTTATGTAGATTCTTTCCTTCCGCTGCGAGTTCAACTCCCAGTCTCAGGTCAAATGCAGAAGAGAGACTTCGTACCTCGGGAAAGGAGTAAGCAACTTAAGACCGGAAGAGGTTGAGACCAGATAAGCGGCAAGAAGAGCATTAGAAATAGGAGCAGAGTCTGTCACGTGCAGCCTACTCTCTTCGCTCTTACTGCTCTCATGCAGTGTATCCATGGCCTTCCAAGTAAGGCATTGTATCTCATGTCTCCTTCGATGACATGAAACTTGGCATTTTGGGTTGTGCCAGCCACGTTGACCGGGAGGTGATCTCCCCTTTTGTCGTCTCGCTCGCCATGTTGAATTCGTTGAGGAGAAGCGGGCACGATTTGGTCGAGTAGTCCGAGACGCTCCACCACCCTCGACCTGATAATGTTGGCCAAGCTACCTGGATCTACAAGTACACGTTTAATTTGAAATTTATTTACAAGGAAAGAGACTACCAGTGCGTCGTTATGAGGCTGAGACAGGGTCTCTATGTCCTCGTCGTTATAATGCCACGGTACGGGCTTGTTCTAGACTAACAGACTTAGTCAGCTTTAATCAAGTGCCTTGAGAACTTCCCGTTTTGCCATCATAAATCAATTTATACTGCCCCGAGGTCGAACGTTGAGAACCCTCAGGGTCGAACCTCGAGCCGTGCCTCGAGCCTTAGAGACGCGCTTGTGAAGCGTCGTAATGATCGTAAAATCGGACCCTCTGATTTTTACCGTATACACTAATGTATCGAGATACATGTTCGCATCGGCCTGGGATATTGGGGGGATTTTTAATGTTGAAATCCTTCTTTATCACACAGAGGCCGGGAATGATCTCGTGAAGGTACGGTGCCACAAGTTTGGCTGGCCGAGAAGAAGAAGACTTCTCTTTTGAGGAACTATTTTAGAGGTTTTTGCCATGGTTTTAAGTTAAGAGATGCGGAAGGTAGCGGAGCTTGGCGTTTTCCGGCACTTAAACGGTGGTGGAAGCAGGTGATGAGAGAAAGAGATGAAGAGAAAGAGATGAAGAGAAGAAGGGATCAGAGAGAATGCGATGAAGAAGTAAAGTTCTTAATTCAAAAAAAAAGAGCCCCGTATTTATAGATAAGCGGCGACGGTTCGGCGGTGCTAGTCGCCGACCATTACTGGCACGCATTTAATGTTTTGGGGAAGAGAACTGACGGGACGTTTCGGTCACTCCGAGCGCCTACGTCACGAGAATGACATCATCATCAGATACTTCAAAAAATCGAGGCCCAAATCGTTTCATATCATTTTACTCTAAGAAATGCGGGACTATCTGTATACGGTGAAATCAGGTACCCCCGATTTTGTGGGCTCGAAGGTTCATATCAAGGAACAGAAGGCTCGTGTCGAGGGATAAACTCACTGTTGACTGAGTTCGAGCCTGAGGACGAAATATGAGGCTCGAAGAACTAAGTGTTCAAGGAACGTCGGAGCCTAATATGATCAGCCTCGAGTTAATGTCGTTATTGATTTGTAACAGAATGAGCAATATTCCTTCCACGTCCCCAAGATCGTGGCGTAAATCCCGGAATAGATTTGTACAAATCTATACTAGACGGTTAGACAGCTGTCCCAATAAGATTCTTTATTGTAAATAGAAATGTACCTTATTTAGGGTTCCCCTATTATATAAAGGGAACCCCAATCATTTGTAACGATCATCAATCATTGGCAATGAATATACTCTCTTACTTTCTCGTTCAGTGTTCATCAGAATTGTCCTTTAACTTTATTATTCTTGCTTTACTGTTCTTGACACACCTCGAGGTCGCCTAAGCTCGAGGTCGAGAATTGCTTGCATACTGGTTTGATTTTACTTATTTCCTTCATTTATACTTCAGATTTCTTGGTTATTAATTAGTATTGAACTAAATCACGTATCTTTAAAATCATCAATCAAGTTTAATTGTTACTCGTATTTTCGAAGTAAACAATTTCATGACCAATTTCACATACTGGAAGTATTTCATGGGCAAGTATTTTTCTTAATGCACGCTACTTCACCAGCACTTTCACAAATTCCGACTCCACGAAAAGAAAAACCCCACTTTCTGTTATTACTTTCATTTTTCTCACTCTTCATTTTATCCCAAAACGGCACCCCCACGGCTTGACTTTGTTTTCCCCAACTATTTTCTACATCAGAAAAATCTTTGAAAATTGTATTAGGCTGGAGATTTTTTTGACTCGATATGATTGTCATGTACTAACTTTAGGTTAGTTTTACATGCTGAATGATGATTTATCTTCATTTTCTTGGAATGATTCCTCTCATATTGCTGCAAAGTATGGTCACCAGGGCGATAAAATTAGGATTTACAGTATCACAAATTGATGAGTTGCTGGTGTTGTTACTAATATGTGTTACTGGTTGTATTTATTGTGGCAATATTTTAAAGACAAGTGTCTTAGTCTTCTAAAAGGCTATGCCAAGTGGTAAACTTGATTAGCCACCTTCTTGCCATGCACTACAAATGCCAAGTGGCAAACTTGATTAGCCACCTTCTTGCCATGCACTACAAATTTACATGCAAATTCAAGTATAAATAACCATCATTTGGCTGAACAATAATCAACCATTAGAAGTGCTTTTCTACTTAGCCTTCTTCTCTTTCTCTCTTAGCTTCTCATATTTCCACTTTTTTTGTCCTATTCTCTTTTCAATCTTGTTGGATTATTGTAATATAAATACTTTGCTGATTCCTGTATCCTCTAAATAAATTAGAGATGGGCTTGTTTAATCCTGGGGAAACATTTCACATTGCTGAAATAGTTTCTTAGGATAGTGCCTAGCACGACTCAAGTCAATTCCGTGTATCCTCTTATAAATATTATTGCAGTATTATTGTTGTTATTTTCCCGTGTAATTTCCCAACAATCTAAGAAACTATGGCAAGTAATACTACTACGGAAATTTTTGATGGTGCTACCAATTTTGGTGTTGTCTCTGTTGCTACTGTTCCAGCTGTCCTGCCAGATATCTATGATGTTGCAACTGCGTTATTGCATCCACAACTTTGACACACAATAATGTCAAAATACAGGTATGTAAATAATGGTTACATATCCAATGCTAATATTAAAACCTTGAAGAAAAATGCACCTCAATGCGATAGAAGAGTTGGGATAAATGATAATCTCGCTAAGTCAAAATTAAAGTTGACTAAAGCGGATAATATAGTTGTTGCGGTTATTTTCCAAATAAATAATGTGGCCAGTGTGAGAAATTGGGTGATAGACTCTGGTGCTACTAGGCACATTTGTGCAAACAAAAATAAATTTTTGTCTTACACCCAAGTTGAGGAAGGAGAAGAAACTATTTATCTTGGTGACTCAAGAACAACTCGTGTTCTTGGGAAAGGAAAAATTCTTCTCAAACTCACATCTGGTAAAACTCTAGCATTGAGTGATGTATTGCATGTTCCTAATATCCAAACCAATTTGGTTTCTGTGGGGTTATTAATTAGGAAAAGTTGGAGTGAAGGTTTCATTTGAAAATAATGAGGTCGTATTGACCAAAAATGATATTTTTGTGGGCAATGGATATTGTAACCATGGTTTATTTGTGCTTAATATTTTCGATACTAACAATAAAAATGCATCTTCTTCTGCTTATATGGTTGAGTCAATTTCTTTGTGGCATGCTAGACTAGGACATGTTAATGTCGCGTATATAAAGAAAATGCAATCGCTAGGATTAATATCTACTTTGGACTCAAATATTATTAACAAGTGTGAAATATGTGCTGAAGCTAAAAGTACTAGAAAGACTTATTTTTCCGTGAATAGAGAAACTGAAGTGTTATCTTTAATTCATACTGATTTAGGCGACTTGAAGCAGACTATGACTAGAGGTGGTAAAAGATATTATGTGACTTATATTGATGATTTTTCTAGATATACGAAGTTGTATTTGCTTAGAAATAAAGATGATGCATTTAATGCTTTTATTTCTTATAAAACTGAGGTTGAAAATCAACTTAGTAAGAAAATCAAGAGAATTAGATCTGATAGAGGTGGAGAATATTTATCTTTAAATGATTTTTGTGAAAAGAATGGAATAATTCATGAAGTAACTCCGCCTTATTTACCTGAGTCAAATGGAGTAGTTGAAAGGAAAAATAGAACATTGAAAGAGATGATGAACTCTATGTTAGTTAGTTCTAATGCTCCTGATAATTTGTGGGGTGAAGCTATTTTATCTGCATGTCACTTACAAAATAGAATACCGCATAGAAGAACTGGCAGAACTCCTTATGAATTATGGAAGGGTTATAAACCTAACTTGAAATATTTAAAAGTGTGGGGGTGCCTTGCTTCTGTTGCCTGAACCTAAAAAGAGAAAAATAGGTTCTAAAACTGCTGATTGTATGCTTATTGGATATGCTGAACATAGTGCTGTATATAGATTTTTTGTTTTAAAAAGTGATGTGCTTGATTGCAATACTATAATTGAGACAAAGAATGTTGAGTTCTTTGAATATATTTATCCACCGTCTGAAAAAATTTCTCATACACCTGTTAAAATAAATAATAAAATTACCTCTAATGAGGAACTGAGAAGGAGCAAAAGGCCTAGGAAAGAATATTTTTCTTATGGAAATGATTTTCAAACTTTTCTTGTCGATAATGAACCATCAAATTATTTTGAAGCTATATCTTCTTCAGAAGCTAATTATTGGAAAGAGGCAATAAAAGTTGAAATTTATTCTATTATGAAAAATAATACATGGATTTTAACTGACTTACCTCCTGGTGCAAAACCTATTGGTTGTAAATGGATTTTCAAAAAGAAATTTAATCCTGATGGTTCTTTAGAAAAATATAAAGCTCGGTTAGTAGCAAAAGATTTTTCTCAAAAATAAAATATAGATTATTTGATACATTTGCACCAGTGACTAGAATTTCTTCTATTCAAGTTTTAATTGCCTTAGCTTCAATCAGTAAGCTTTTTATCCACCAAATGGATGTGAAAACTGCTTTTCTAAATGGTAATTTAGAAGAAGAGATTTATATGGTTCAACCTAAAGGTTGTGTCATTCCTGGACAAGAATACAAAGTTTGTAAATTAATTAATCTCTTTATGGCCTTAAACAAGCTCCTAAGCAATGGTATGAGAAATTTGAACAAGTCTTACTCAGAAATAATTTTTCTTCAGTTGAGGTGGATAAATGTGTTTATACTAAAGTGGTAGACAATGATTATGTGATAATATGTCTGTATGTTGATGACATGCTTATATTTGGTACAAGTTTAAATATTGTGCAAAGTACTAAATTATTTTTGTCTTCTAATTTTGATATGAAAGATTTGGGTGAAGTAAATATGATATTGGGAGTTAAAGTTATAAGGAGTGAAGATGGCATAATGTTGTCACAAGAACATTATGTTGAGAGACTTCTTAAGAAGTTTGAATATTTTAATGCCACACCATTGAGCACTCCTTTTGATGTTAACTCTCAGTTGAAGAAGAATAATGGTGATCCAGTTGCTCAGTCTAAATATGCTCAGATTATTGGCAGTCTGATGCATTTAATGAATTTTACAATGCCTGATATAGCCTATGCAGTGTGTAGACTGAGTAGATATACTCATAATCCCAACAGAGAGCATTGGTCTGCTAGATAGACTAATTTGAGAGGAACCATGAATTATGGTATCTATATGGTGGATTTTCTTCTACTTTAGAAGGGTACAGTGATGCAAACTGGATCTCTGATTCAGATGAGACAAAATCCACTAGTGATTATATATTCACCCTTGGTGGTGGTGCAATATCGTGGAAATCAGCTAAACAGACGATCATTGCTAGATCGACTATGGAATCAGAGTTTGTAGCTCTGGAGTTAGCTGGTTCTGAGGCTGAGTGGCTAAGAAACTTCTTAGCTAATATCCCTTTAATAAAGGACGTATTGCCTCCTGTGTCTATGCATTGAGATTGTCAAGCGGCAATAGCTATTGCAAAGAATAAATCTTATAATTGTAAAAGTAGACACATGAAATTGAGACATGATGTCATAAAACAGCTGTTGAGAAATGGAATAATTTCCATTGATTATGTGAAGTCAGAGATAAATTTGGCCGATCCTCTGACTAAACCCGTGGGAAGAAAATTAATTCTTCAAACCTCAAAAGAGATGGGGTTAAGGCCGATATGCTGTCAATAGAGATGGTAACCCAACCTATTTGATTGGAGATCCCATGAAGTAGGTTCATATGGGTAATAATAAGTCAATAGTGGCACTGATGCACTAAAAGAGAGTGCTTGACTGCTACTAATTGAGAGGCTGAGTTATAACTCTTAATGAAATTCATAGTCCTTATGGATGGTGTATTTAAAAGCAGTATACACTTGATGAATTCACCTATATGAGAGTGGAGTGGGCCGGTCCTATGAGATTTTGGCCTAGTCTCTAGAGCTCTCATGAATAACCAGGCACGCGCATGGCCTATTGGGCGCAAAACCGCGTTGAACAGCAAAATTACCGGGGGTCAAAATGTGATTGATAAAATCTCTGACTTACAATAAGAATTATTGGTTCATAGAAATATTATATTTCACCAGTAATTCTGTGAGTTAAATTTTATTGATCTAAGTTTGGTTCATAGTCCAGAAGACACCAAACATATTACATTTGGACCATACAAATCCAACAAGTTTATTTTTGGGTCTTTAAAATAGTGGGGGACTGTGGCAATATTTTAAAGACAAGTGTCTTAGCCTTCTAAAAGGCTATGCCAAGTGGCAAACTTGATTAGCCACCTTCTTGCCATACGCTACAAATGCCAAATGGCAAACTTGATTACCCACCTTCTTGCCATGCACTACAAATTTACATGCAAATTCAAATATAAATAACCATCATTTGGCTGAACAATGATCAACCATTAGAAGTACTTTTCTACTTAGCCTTCTTCTCTTTCTCTCTTAGCTTCTCATATTTCCACTTTCTTTGTCCTATTCTCTTTTCAATCTTGTTAGATTATTGTAATATAAATATTTTGCTGATTCCTGTATCCTCTAAATAAATTAGAGATGGGCTTGTTTAATCTTGGGGGAAATATTTCACATTGCTGAAATAGTTTCTTAGGACAGTGCCTAGCACGACTCAAGTCAATTCCGTGTATCCTCTTACAAATATTATTGAAGTATTATTGTTGTTATTTTCCCGTGTAATTTCCCTACATTTATATCTGAGTGCTATTCTTTCTTCTTCTTTTTTTAGTGCTGTATTTATATCTGAGTGCTATCCTTTTTTTTAGTGCTATCTGCACACCGTTAATTGATGTTTTCGCGTAAATTGTCCAAGCATATTTCCAGTTCAAAAAATTGTCCAAATATATGATCAGGCACTTGAGTGAGAAGAAAATAGTTCAATGAAGACTGAGAAGAAACATTTTTCAACTACAGTAATATCCAACAATGAGTGCAAAAGTTAATTTTTAACCATCCCGAAACCTTTAATGACTATATTACAAGATTCAACATGATTAATATAAGGAAAAAAAATTAATTTTACCTTTCCGTCAAAAAAATAATTAATTTAAGAGCCTTGTACACATTTGCGTTTGTCTGCTATGTTTGGCTTCCTAAATACGTGATGCAACTGTACATGATGCATTGTTTTGGTTAAAGCAGCTTAACAAGTGAAGTCTGTGGATTTTATGACGTTGGTGAATTTTTTGATTAATCTAAGCTGCTTCTGTGTTCTTTATTCATTCATCGGGTCGTGTAGGAAGAAGGGCACTACTACTTAACAAGTTGAACGGTTTGACAAAGCTAAATGATTGAATCTTAGTAAAATACCTGCAGCTCTTTTTTAAAGAGAATATATATGGTTTGCACCTATTATAACCATATTGTTTGGCTCAAAAGTTATCGATATACTTTGCAAGCTTAAAAATAATCAAAAGTAAGAAAGGGTAAATCGTAATCAAATATAATAGACCTAGATAACTTCATTTTTCATCCTCTGACGCGTGGCTTTCTTTTTGGAATGACGTCATCGCCTGTATGCGTCATTATTATATTTGCCCCCGAGGTGGTTCAGAGGATGATGTGACATTTTGGTTTCCCGCGCACGTTTTGAATCATGACTCTTCGATTTCCGCGCAACTTATCCCTATAAATAGGAGAGAGGTTCGATTCGATTCAACTTTCAAACTTTCGGAAAGCATTTTCTGATTTACTCCTTTGTCTTTCTTTCCTGTAACCGTTATTTCGTGAGGGATTCCTCCACTTCTTTTGAAGTCATATTTCTCGTCGTTAGTGCATTATTTCCCAAACAGAATCATCATGGTAAAACGTAGTCAAGGTGGTAAAAAGACCAAGGACACTGACCCATCTAGGGTTCCGCCTTCCTCTGGCGGTGAGGGGGAGGAAGTAGAAAAGACCCTCGTTCCCCTTTCTGTAGATAACGTCCTCCCAAAGGACATGCATATTCGAAGGGATTTTCAAACGAAAAGTCCAGCCCTTCCCTGGGAGCGTAGCGATTTACTGCAATATCATCTAGACGACCTTCGAGTGACACACAACATTCCGGACCATGTGGAAATGGCTCCGGCTGGGACGGACTACGCCAATGTGCACAGGCCTAGGTACTGCACATTTTACGAGTACCCATTTTTGATCGGCTATAGTCTCCCGATCATCCCTCTAGCGGAGGAGCTTTGCCGCTTTTACAATGTGTGCCCGGCTCAGCTTACTCCTTACACCTTGAAGGTGTGCAGGATTCTGACCACGTACGCGGCTAAGGCTGAGTGCGGCATCTCAGTTCACAATCTCTTACAGATGGTTACCTGAGGGGTACCATGTTGCAATTGAAAAGCTGTGGTACGAAGGGTTTGGTAGTTAGGGCTGACGACAAGGCCAACCGCCTCTTCTGGCGTAGGTACTTCTACATCAGGACGGAGCACCTGGTGTCTAAGCCTGAAGGATTCCCGGAAAGGTGGAACCCAGATCGTGAGTACCTTTATTTGCAGGATTCATGACTGTTCGCGACCTTGACCATTTGGCCACTGTGATTTCATTCTTTTCTCTTTTTTTCTTGTAGCGAGGGCTTCTCCACCCCAGTTTATTGATGATATCAAATCATGGGTGGAAAGATTAATACCTTATGCGGAGGAATGCCGTACCTGGGCTACATTTCTTCAACAGTACGGCCCGTCAGGTAATTCTTCGGCCTTGGTTTGGAAACTCCCTTAGATTCTGTTACCTAACTTACTCGTGTTGGCAGGTCGGAGCGCCCCCAAGAAGAAGAAGGCCGTTGTTGCCTCGCCTAGGGCGGAGACCGACTCTGATGGCGAAGACATACCCTGCGGCTCGTTCGGCGATGGCGCTCCAGAGGTTCCTCAGCAGGAAGTCGCGCCTATGGCGGCATCTGCAAGTGAAGCGACTCCTTCAGTGTCGTCCCTACGGCTTACGGAGGAGACTTCCGAAGGTGAGGAGCCGCTAGAGAGAAAGAGGCGGCGGTTGATAACGGGCAAGGGGATAGCGATTGAAGACGAGAGGGTAAGTGAACCTCGTCAAGTATCGAGGCCGATTTTTATGGTCGATGCTATCCGTTCTGGGAGGTCGGCTCCACAAAGGAGAGCTATTGCCGATGCCAGCCCAGCCCGTGTTCCGGAGAGCGGTTCGTCGGCCGCTGTTGAAGAAGTGGGCGATGGTGTCGCGAGGGCGGATACTGAGGCCGCCCGTGGAGATGCAGATGGGTTGACGAGGGGTCCAGCCCACGTGGAGATGACGGCAGGTAGGTCTAACCGCCGAATTATGATCCCAGGAGGATATAACCTATTGCAACACAGCGAGTAGGCTGCAGCGGATATGACCCTGTTATGTGCGGCCGCTGAGCGTGAAATGTTAGAGGGTGTTAGCGACGGGGACCTATAACGGAGGGTCACTGGCGCGGCCTTGCAGGTAGCTTTCAGTTTTCTCTATGTGCCGTAAGGCTAACTGTGATGTGTACTGACCTGCCTTTCCTCTTTTTCTTCTCCTTTTTAGACTCTCATTTTGGAGGTGGAGAGGAGGCGGCGGGCGCACAAGAAGGCAGCCACTTTCAACAAGATGGCGAAGAAATACCAACGGTGCCGCACCAAGCATCGGGCGCTGGCGGACCTGCTCAAGCAGGACCCGGAATTTCGGGTGTTTCATGAGGGGCTCAAACAGTCGGAGGCCCAATTGAAAGGGAGGGTGGCCGAGCTGGAGCAGGTCGACGATCAGCTGATGACTGCTCTGGCTCGGAACATTGAGCTGGAGACTTCTC
>NW_017671672.1:264533-265187 GCF_001879085.1 Nicotiana attenuata
AAGGCGCATTTCTCGGGGTTCAGTTTCATCCCGTACCTTCTCAATATCCCGAAGGCTTCTTTCAGATGGTCGATGTGGTCCTCTTTTCTTGTCGACTTCACCAGCATATCGTCGATATAGACTTCCATAGTCTTACCAAGCTGCTCTTTGAACATTTTGGTGACCAGCCTTTGGTACGTAGCCCTTGCATTTTTGAGCCCGAAGGGCATCACCTTGTAGCAGTAAGTCCCTTGGTGGGTGATGAAAGTTGTCTTCTCCTGGTCCTCCTCGGCCATCATGATTTTATTGTAGCCGGAGTAGGCATCTAAGAAGCTCAACAGTTCATGTCCTGCGGTGGCGTCGATCAATTGGTCGATGTGGGGTAGTGGGAATGAATCCTTTGGGCATGCTTTGTTCAGATCGGTAAAATCCACACACATTCTCCACTTCCCATTTTTCTTTTTGACCATGACGACATTGGCGACCCACTGGGGGTACTTCGATTCTCTGATGGAGCCGTTGGCCAGTAACTTGTCTACTTCCTCACTGACCGCTTCATTGATAGCAGCGTTGAATTTCCTTCTCATTTGTCGCACGGGCGAATGTAATGGATCGACATTCAGCTTGTGGGTGGCGATGTCCCGTGGGAATCCCGGCATATCTGAATGGGAAAAT
>NW_017671673.1:0-79080 GCF_001879085.1 Nicotiana attenuata
TTGCTATCCGTACATGCCTTCCGAGGTTAAGCTCTACCTCCATCTGCATTTTCTGCATTTGCATAAGGCTATCATTCTGCCTTCCGAGGTTAAGCTCTACCTCCATCTGCATTTTCTGCATTTGCATAAGGCTACCATTCTTCCTTCCGAGACTAAGCTCTGTCTCCATCTGCATTTTCTGCATTGCATAAGGCTACTATTCTGCCTTCCGAGGTTACGCTCTACCTCCATCCACATTTTCTGCATTGCATAAGGCTACTATTCTGCCTTCCGAGACTAAGCTCTGTCTCCATCTGCATTTTTTGCATTGCATAAGGCTACTATTCTGCCTTCCGAGGTTAAGCTCTACCTCCATCTGCATTTTTTGCATTGTATAAGGCTACTATTCTACCTTCCGAGGTTAAGCTCTACCTCCATCTACATTTTCTGCATTGCATAAGGCTACCATTCTGCCTTTCGAGGTTAAGCTCTACCTCCATCTGCATGGCTGAAATATCGCCACCTCTATTTAAATCTTGCATCGGCTGAAATATCGCCATTTTTATTTATGTCTTGCATCGGCTGAAAGATCGGCATTCATATTTACACTTCACATCGGCTGAAAGATCGCCACCTTCATTTAAATCTTGCATCGGCTGAAATATCGCCACTTCATTTAAGTCTTGCATCGGCTGAAAGATCGCCAGATCCTGCATTTTCATGGGCTGAAAGATCGCCAAATTGTCCAAAGGCGTCATTGTTCGGAGGCACCATTTTCATAGCCCGAGAATGCCATGCCATGGCCTGAGGACCCCATTTTGTCTTTTGCATATCATTATTCAAAGGCATCATAGTTCAGAGGCATCATTCTCATAGCCCGAGAACATCATTTCATAGCCTGGGAATCCTTTATCATACGCTTCATGGCCCAGGACGTCATGGTCTGAGGACGTCATCCTATCCAAAGACAACATTCATGGTCCAACGGGAACTTGCATCACGTTTAAATTTACGCACAATATATATTCGCATTGCTCATTTGCAGGTAAACCGGCTAGCAATGGCCGTCTCAGTAGGAGCGATCCCGCTCCAATTCCCCCAGCCTATCAGACTCTGACCATCCTTCTCAACCTGAACATCGCATCCGCTTTTCGAAAATCTCCATCGGCATATTCCGCCTATGGATCCCGAACTACATATGTCCTGATTCCTGTAAGACCAGGGATATGTAGGCAGCTCAGGAACCAGAGCTCGGTCAAAATTCTTCAAATCGTTTCGTTCGTTCAAAATTGGCCATCATATCTTTACCCGACAACTCTTTTATCCTTCCCGGGTAAAGAGGGGCAGCTGTTGATACCCAATTTTTCCCTAGGTATTTTTATATACAAAATACTTTCAAAATAGCATGTACATACATATATAAGCATGCCCAAGAGTTTTGGTATTTTTTCCTAATTTTTAAAGATTTTAAAATCAATTTATTGTCCATTTTAGCAGTACAAAAATCAGTAATTATTCCCCAAAACTATCCTTTTTGTGAATAACTTATTTTATTCTCATATTTACACCAAAATATAATTAAGGTGATTTTTGTATATTTTTACAAATTTATTTGGTATTTTTTAAAGCTAAATTGCATATAATTGCAATTATAGCCTATTTTACGATTAATAGTATTTTATAATAGTAAAATTAGCTCCACTATTTTTTAAATTAATATTTATGTATTATTAATTAGCTCAGTACTTTTAATTTTCTTTTAAAATCACTTTTCACTATTTTTATAAAATAAAAGAGGAAAATTGGCTATTTGATATTAAGCCCATTTCTATTTCAATTACAGCCCCCATTTCCTTTCAATTTAGGCCCTTAATTTGACCCAATTCCGCCCCAAATTAAACCAGCCCAATCCCTAAATTACCCAACCCCTGACCCGACTAAAAAACCCACTCGGCTCCCCTTTGATCCAGGCCGTTGATCGTTTTGATCAACGACCATAAATTCCGCTTTCCTTTTTTAATCTCCAAACCCCCCAACCTAATTCATTTCGTCTGAAACGCCGCCTTTGAACCCCTTCGTCTCTCAAATCCTCTCGAACCTTCCTGGAACCCTAATCGTCTCCCACCTTATTTCACCGGGTTTCCACCGGAATCCATGGCGTCTCAGGCCACGGATGGTCTGTACTCACCCTTCCTCACCATTAGACCTAAGCTATTCAAGGCTGTGAAACCTGACTTCGATGGTTCTCTCCAAGACCTTCTCAGATCTGTAGATCTATGGCTTCACCGGCCTACTCCGGCATATTCGAGCAATATGAGTCTTTTCGACTCAGGATCTGACTTTCCTCAAGACCTTTCTCATTCCTAAGGTTTTTCTCTGCAACCCTAAGCTGTCCGAGGTTCTTTACTTGCTTATTTTCTTTGATTTGGAACATGTCTATGTTCTATTGAACGTTTAAAGATTTTCCCCAAATTTCCTTTTTCAAAATCATTTTTTCTTTCGATTTAGGGTTTCTGAAAGGTTTTCAAAAAATATCTCTCTGATTCTTGCTGTTCTTTCCTTTATGTGTGTTTGTCTATACTATGCTCGTATATTTTCTTTCTACTACGCGTGTGCTGTTCTTCTATTTTCTTTTTCTACTATACATGTTACTCATGTGCTCACATGCTGATCCTTGTTACGTTTTCCTTACTCTTCTACTATATGTGTTTACTGTTGAGTTATTTGATTTTGTTTGCTTTACTAGAATCTATTTGTGTTCTTGCTAAGCATGTTTCATCTACTGTGGCTTAAGTTTACACCACCTCTCTTTTCTACTGAACTTGCTTAAGTTTTGACTTTTCTAAAACATGCTCTTTTATGCTCTTAAATCAGCTTTCTTTCTTTGTTGTTTCAAACCTGCTATCATATTTGTTTTGTTTCTCATAAGGCTCTGAAACAGACCTTTGAGTCTGTTTCAATGCTTGCCTTCTCATCTCTATGTCTGATTCGATTTGAAACCCTAGGAATTGGGGTTTTATTTGGCAAGTTTGATTTGGTGTTTCGACTAGGGTTCTGCATTGGAACCCTGGACTCTCAGACTCACTATGAGTCTACAAACTGAACTTGTATCCCTTTGCTTATGATTCTGAACCTTTCAATATTAGACTCTTTTCTAAGTAACATGACGACCCCCTTTGTTTGATTTGCCAACTTTATATATGAGAAATTTTTCTTTCAAGAGGTTTACCAACTAATTGATTGATTCTGTCCTTTTAATAAGGCTGACAGATTGTCACTGATTTTCTTTGATTGAACTTCCTTTACCTTTCCTGACGTTGTTCATTCTAATTGAACTTGTAATTTTGGTTTCACTGGCTGTTTGATTGATTCCCTTGCCATATTTAGCACAAACCGTGTACCATTGATTGTTTTCCTTAAATAACTCCTATGTATTTACCCTTCTTATGCTACTTTGAAAAGGTTTTAATTAAAACTCCTTTCCTTAACTGGCTTTTACCCGTTGAAATCAGAATCCCTTAACCAAAGGAAGATTGATTTCAATGTTATTTCCTTGCCTCTCTTACTTGTTTTCTGCACTATAAAAGGGACTGCCCTTCTGCACTTTTAAGAGGACGGACACACTACCAATCCTTAGCTTCCAATTCAATACTTACACACTTGCAATACTGCTTTGAATTCAATACTCTTTCAACACTCTGCTTTGCTTGAAATCTTTGGGAACTACTTTGCTTGCAACTTGGCCTTTTCGAGATTACTGCTTTTACTTGTTTTCCCTGAGACTGGTATGTTCTGATTCAATTTTCTGCCTCACCCCCTATGTGTTTACTTTATAGTTTCAGCACTCTTGTTTACTTTGCTGTTCATGTTCAGTGATTAAACTATGTATGTTCTTTCCTTGCACCTATTTCTATTGTGAATCCCTACCCCCTATTCCCTTTATGTTTTTGAGTTAAGGTTCTTGGCCTGGCAGTATCCAAATTACTGCCCAGGTCAGAACCTAGTCCTCAATGGATCCTAACTCCTCATATTTGGCTAACAGGCTGGTCAGGGGTATGCCAGCACTCTTAATTCCTGGGTATGACCACCAGCCTGCCATGGCTTTCCCTAATTCCCCTCTATGCACTTACACTTACTCTTAGACTCTTAAGTTCTGCCNCCGACGCGTTGGCAACCCTGTCATCTATGATCCAACATCCAGATAAGAACTTCATAGACCCTATTCCAGTAAAGATTCATGATCAGCCAGCTTACTATGCTCATGTCGAGGAGGAAGCAGATGGAAAGCCTTGGTTCCACGACATCAAGGAATATTTAACCAAAAGAGAATATCCAGAGCTTGCAAATCCCACTCAGAAGCGCACACTCCGGAGATTATCTAACAATTTCTTTCACAATGGAGGAATCCTGTATAGGAGGACTCCTGATTTGGGATTGCTTAGGTGTGTCGACGCAAAGGAAGCATCTAAACTGTTAGAAGAAATCCATGCTGGGACCTGCGGTCCATATATAAACGGTTTTGTCTTAGCTAAGAAGATACTCCGGGCAGGTTATTTTTGGATGACTATGGAAACGGACTGCATCCAATATGTCCGAAAGTGCCATCGCTGTCAGATACATGCAGACATGATAAAGGTGCCTCCAAACAAGCTTACTGCAACAAGCTCTCCATGGCCGTTCGCCGCTGGGGGAATGGATGTCATCGGACCTATCGAGCCTGCCGCATCAAACGGGCACAGGTTCATTCTAGTGGAAATTGATTATTTCACCAAATGGGTTGAAACAGCCTCTCACAAGGCAGTGACTAAGAAAGTCGTGGCAGACTTTGTCCGCGACCGCATTGTTTGTCGGTTCGAAATTCCAGAGTCAATCATCACTGATAATGGTTCCAATCTCAACAGTGACTTGATGAAGGCCATGTGTGAAACCTTCAGGATCAAACACAAGAATTCTACAGCTTACAGACCTCAAATGAATGGAGCCGTAGAAGCCGCCAACAAGAATATCAAGAAGATACTAAGGAAAATGATAGAAAAACATAAGCAGTGGCACGAGAAGCTATCATTTGCTTTATTGGGGTACCGCACCACAGTTCGCACATCAACCGGGGCAACTCCCTATATGCTGGTTTATGGTACAGAAGCAGTCATTCCCGTCGGGGTAGAAATTCCCTCGTTGAGAATCATACAGGAAGCAGAACTCGACGACGCGGAATGGGTAAAGAGTCGCTACGAGCAGTTAGCCCTCATAGATGGAAAAAGAATGAACGCAGTTTGTCATGGTCAACTTTATCAGAACAGAATGTCCTGAGCCTTCAATGAAAGAGTCAAGCCAAGACAATTCACACCAGGACAGCTGGTATTGAAGAAAATCTTTCCACATCAAGATGAAGCCAAAGGGAAATTCTCTCCCAACTGGCAGGGTCCATAAATGGTTCACCGGGTTCTAACAGGAGGAGCCCTCATACTCGCAGAAATGGACGGAGAAGTTTGGCCAAAGCCGATAAATTCAGATGCAGTCAAGCGATACTATGTGTAACATTTATAACTTCCTTATATGATGTAATTTGAACTACGTCTAACCTGATTCCCGTTTAAGAGGGGATACGTAGGCAGCCTTATGGGTTCGGTCACAATTCAATAAAATTTCATTTCCCCCCGCAATTGGAAACTGGGGCAGAATTTTGATGAGGACCCTCAAAATTCCGAAGTAGCTTCAGCCGATTATTGCAAGCAGCCATCAAAAGCAGCA
This sequence comes from Nicotiana attenuata, assembly GCF_001879085.1. Classification (NCBI taxonomy): domain Eukaryota; kingdom Viridiplantae; phylum Streptophyta; class Magnoliopsida; order Solanales; family Solanaceae; genus Nicotiana; species Nicotiana attenuata. The sequence goes on from NW_017671673.1 coordinate 5,731, forward strand.
ACCCATTAAACTGGGGAAGAATTTTGAGGAGGACCCTCAAAATTCCGTAGCAAGAAAGGTTGCAATGTCTTGAACCACGCTGCGGTCGTTGGTTCATCTAAAACTATTTCTTAAATACATATACATATATCATATCTTTAACACAACTCATGCATGTCTATTATCGAAATCGCTTTTTTTGACAACGCTACCCCGAGGGTACCTACAGTATCACCATAAACAGAGCTGAGCCGGTCAAGCAAAGCCAGCGGGAACACGAACTAACCTTTTCCCTTTACAAAACTCACGATTTTTCTTTGGATGCAGGCACCTAAGTCAAAAATCATCAAATCCATTTATACACTCGTACTTTCAGGAATACAACTCTCGAAATTGTCGCTTCACAACCGCTAGCCATATACGATATCCCCAGCAGCCACAATATCGCAATCAACAACCAGCTATCCGCTATCAGCTAAGAATCTTTTAATACTATTTGTCTCTTATCTTCTGCATAAGGCTACTATTCTGCCTTCCGAGACTAAGCTCTGTCTCCATAATTGCATAAGGCTACTATTCTGCCTTCCAAGGTTAAGCTCTACCTCCATTTGCATTTCTTGCACTGCATAAGGCTACTATTCTGCCTTCCGAGACTAAGCTCTGTCTCCATAATTGCATAAGGCTACTATTCTGCCTTCCGAGGTTAAGCTCTACCTCCATTTGCATTTCTTGCACTGCATAAGGCTACTATTCTGCCTTCCGAGACTAAGCTCTGTCTCCATTATTGCATAAGGCTATTATTCTGCCTTCCGAGGTTAAGCTCTACCTCCATTTGCACTTCTTGCACTGCATAAGGCTACTATTCTGCCTTCCGAGACTAAGCTCTGCCTCCCTAGTTGCATAAGGCTACTATTCTGCCTTTCGAGGTTAAGCTCTACCTCAATTTGCATTTCTTGCATTGCATAAGGCTACTATTCTGCCTTCCAAGACCAAGCTCTGTCTCCATTTGCATCGGCTGAAATATCGTCATTTTATTTAAGTCCTGCATCGGCTGAAATATTGCCACTTCATTTAAATCTTGCATCGGCTGAAAGATCGCCATTTATATTTACACTTTACATCGGCTGAAATATCGCCATCTTATTTAAGTCTTGCATCGGCTGAAAGATCACCATTTATATTTACACTTTACATCGGCTGAAATATCGCCATTTCATTAAATCTTGCATCGGCTCAAAGATCGCCAAATCCTGCATTTCATGGGATGAAAGATCGCCAAAATCGTACGAAGGCGTCATCGTTCAGAGGCACCATTTTCATAGCCCGAGAACATCATGCCACGGCCTGAGGACCCCACTTTTATCTCTGCATCACATTATTCAAAGGCATCATGGTTCGGAGGCATCATTCTCATAGCCCGAGAACATCATTTCATAGCCTGCGAATCCTTTATTACATGTTTCATGGCCCAGGACACCATGGTCCGAGGACGTCATCCTAACCGTCCAAAGACAACATTCATGGTCCAACGGGAACTTGCATCATGTTTAAATTTATGCACAACATATGCGCTCGTGTTGTTTAATTGCAGGTGAACCGGCTAGCAATGGCCGTCTCAGCAGGAGCGATCCGGCTCCAGCTTCCACAGCCCTGTTAAACTCATAGCAATGCTACCCCAATCCGAATATCTCGTCTGTTCTTGAAAAAATCTCCATCGGCATGTTCCGTCGACAGGTCCTGAACTACATACGGCTTGATTCCTATAAAACCAAGGATATGTAGGCGGCTCAGGAACCAGAGCTCGGTCAAAATTCTCCAAATCGTTTCGTTCGGTCAAAATTGGCCATCATATCTTTACCCGAGAACTCTTTCATCCTTCTCGGTTAAAGAGGGGCAGTTGTTGATACCCAATTTTTCCCTATGTAATTTTTTATATACAAAATACTTTCAAAAATAACACATATATGCATATATAAGCATATCTAGGTGTTTTGGTATTTTTCCTAATTTTTAAGATTTTTTAAATCGACTTATTGTCCATTTTAGCAATAAAAAAGTCAGTAATTATTCTCAAAGTTTATCATTTTGGTGAATGACCTATATTATTCTCATATTTACACCAAAGCATAGCTAAGGTGATTTTTGTATATTTTTTACAAATTTATTTGGTATTTAGTAGACTAAATTGCATGTAATTGCAATTGTAGCCTACTTTAAGATTAATAGCATTTTATAATTATAAAATTGGGTCCAATATTTTTAAATTAACATTTATACACTATTAATTGTTTCGGTATTTTTAATTTAGTTTTAAAATAAGCTTTACTATTTTTTATAAATAAAAAGGGAAAATTGGCTATTTAATATCTAGCCCCACTTCTATTTCAATTATAGACCTATTTCATTTCAATTTTGGCCCCTAAGTTGACCCAATTCTACCCAATTAATCAGCCTAATTTTAGTCCGAACCCAACCCACGACCCAATTCCAAACGACCCAACCCGTTCCCCACCTACCCGTCTAAATCTGGACCGTTGATCACTCAAGATCAACGGCCAAAACTCACCCTTCCATAATTAAACCTAACAAACTACCCTAATCCCCCTCATTCTCACCGGACCCGCCGCCCTGAAATCCCAAAACACTCTCAAATCCTCTCAACAACTCTCTGAAACCCTAGCCTCCTCCCACCTTCCTTCACCGGATTTTCACCGGAATCCATGGCTTCCTAGGCCATGGATGGTCTCTACCCACCCTCTCCACCATTAGACCTTGAGTGTTCGAGGTCTGGAAGGCTAACTTCGATGGTTCTCCCTCCGATCTTCGATTCCATGGCTTCTCCGCCCATGCTCCGGCACATTCGAGACTCAGGAGCCTGATTCTTGACTTCTCCGACTCAAGATCGGACCTGTCTCCAAGCCTTTCTCATTTCTAGGGTTTCTTCGAAACCCTAAGCCATTCGAGGTTCTTTCACCGTTATTTGTTTAGATCTATACTGTGTCTATGCTTTTCTTGCCATCTAGAGTGTTTTCCCTAAAAGTTTTTGTCTAAATCGTTTCTCTCTGATTTTAGGGTTTCTAAAAGGATTTTTGAAAAAAAAATGTTTCTGATTCTTTTTCTTCTTTGCTTTATGTGTGTTTGTTTATACCCTGCTCGTATGATTTCTTTCATTTTATACATATATTGTCTTTTACCTCTTCTTTTCTACTCTTGTTAATCTCTGCTATGTTGTCACTACTCTTCTGCTATGTGTGCCTACCGTTTGATTTTTTGGACTCTGTTCATGTTCTTACATGCTTCATCTACTTGTGTTCAAGTTTGTATTAATTCCTTCTTCTGAACTCGTTTAGGCTCTGAGTTTTCTCAAATATGTTCTTCATGATTTTTCTTCCTTTGTTGTTCAAGCATGCTATCATATCTGTTTTTGTTGAGACTCTGAAACAAATGGTTTGCTTTCCATGTCTGATTCAATTGTGAAACCCTAGGATTTGGGGGTTTCCTTTGACGACTTTGATTTTTGTGTTCGAGTCAGGGTTCCACACTGGGACCCTGGACTCCCAGACTCATTATGAGTCTGCAGATTGAACCTGCATCTCCTTGCTTATGATTCTGAATTTTTCTTTGGTTAAATTCTCTTTTAAATAACTTAACAGTCTCTCCTTGATTTACATATTTGTGTGTTTATATATGAGAACTCTTCTTTCAAAAAAAAGGCTTTGCCAACTACTGATTGATCCCGAATTGCTTTAATTATGTTCACTTGATTGTTACTGGTTTTCCCTAATTGAACCTTTCTTTACTCCTTTTCCTGACTTGATTCATTCAAGTAAAAATCTGAAATTTTAATTTTTACTGGTTGATTCCCTTTCCTTTTTTTACAAACCGTGTACTATTAGTTTGTTGCCTTAAATAGCTTCTATTTACTTACCCTTTATTATACTTTTGGGAAAATATTTTTTCAAATTCGTTTCCATAATTGTTTTTACCCATTTGAAATCAGAATCCCTTAACTAAAGGGAGACTGATTACAATGTTATTTCCTTACCTTTTTCTTGCTTATTTGCTGCATTATAAAAGGGGCTCGACCCTTCTGCATTGAAACAAGCTTTGAGCTCTGAAAAAACTTTACAACTCTAGAACTTTGAACTTCCTAATCCCAAAAGTTCAATGCTCATACTCTCACACACCCACTTTCAGTCACAATACTCTTGCAAACTCTCTACTATCTGCTGAGACTTTTGTACTGCTTTGCTTGCAACTTGGCTTTTCAAGACTGCTGTTTTACTTACCTGTTTTCCCTGAAATTGGTATGTCTCCATTTGATTTCAGTTCCTTCACCATGTGTTTACTTTACAGTTGTCCTATTCCTGTCTACTTTGTTGTTCATATTCTGTATTAAACATGATACTTTCTTTTATGTTTATTGTCTGTCATGAATCCCCCATACCCCATTCCCTTTTGTGTGCTGAGTTAAAGTTCATGGCCTTGCAGTATCCAAATTGCTGCCCAGGTCTGAACCTGACCTTCAATAGGTCCTAACTCTCAAATTTAAGCTGACAGGCTTGTTAGGGGTGTGCCAGTATCCTAGTTGATGGGCATGACCACTAGTTTGTTATGGCCTTCCCTGATTCCCCCTCTATTGCACTTACACTTATTCTTAGACTCTAAGTTCTACCCCCCCCCCTCCTATGAGCCTTGCCTTGGGGACCTTGAGCTCCCTCTGAACTTGGACATTTGAGGGTTGGCCATTCCACACTGCACCATAATATGATCCTGCAAATGTAATTGGGTGTAAGCACTGCCTGGAGTTCATGAAGCTCCTTGGAACTCTGACACACCCAAATAAGAAAGGCTTTGGAAATCTGATCTTTGGAAGTTGGTTTATTTCATGTTTCAGACTAGGAGTCTGAATTAGGCTCTCCTTGGTTGGAATTTTAATCTCTGATGTAATTTTTATTTACTTTTCTGGATTCGTTCAAGTTGTAATAATTTTGTAATACTTATGGGGTGTAGTAAACAATGGGGGAGGGTCTCATGTTATGCATATGGGGTAGATATCATGTTTTAGGTCTTTATTTCCGCAACCACAATACTTTCATTTATGTTTCTGCATATAGAGATCCTGCCTATAGATTTTTTCCATATAGATATCCTACCTATAGTTTATTTCAATACTGCATATAGAGATCCTGCCTATAGTTTATTTCATTTCAGCATATAGAAGCCATGCCTATAAGATTCTGCATTTCAACATATAGAAGCCATGCCTATAAGTTTCTGCATTTCTGCACATGCATATGACATTAGGCAAAATAATCCATAGGCTAAGGAATAATCAATTGCATCCTAGATACCATGCTCATAGGACTCCTGCACTTGCATAACCGTTTTAAAATCAGTAATGCTTAGAATTCATGTCTATAGGAGCAGTCGTTTAAATCTGATTCATCTGCAAGTATAAAATCAGTAATAATATTGTTAACATCTGCGGAATTGGTTCATCTCCAAAATTAGTAATCCTTCCTTAAAATCAGTATGTATCACCTTGTTAGACATCATGCCTATAGGTCTCACCTAGGCAAACTATTAGGTAATCAATTAATTATACCAGTCTTTAATAATTACAACCAGCAGGCAGGCCTAATTTGGACTTCTTATCTGAAAATATGTAATAGATCAACCACCCTCCCCCCTTTTCATTTAAGTTTAATTAAACACCTAACCAGTACTTGCAAGTCATGCTAAACAATTTCTGTTTTGAATGAGGAGGCCTCTCTGAGCCTTAACTGCTATGTGTTTTCCCCTTAATTGCTCTTATGTGTTTTGTTTGTCGCACTAGATTTTGGCCTTTTAAACTTCAAAAGCCAATATCCCTTCCCTTTAGGAATAGTAGTCCCAACTGCCTCCGGGACTGATAGGATTGGGGCGGGTAGTGGCATGTAATAAGTAATGAGACTATTCCGCGCTTTAGTACCTTAACGGGGTGGGAAAGGGTAGACATGAATATGATGATCACGCGATAACACCACGCGTATAATTGGTTACCGGGTGTTGCGTGGGTGATCCATGTTATTTATAAGCCTAGGACCCCCTCCCTCATTATGTGCTTGCATTTTTTTTAATTTTCTTTAAACTGTCAGTTTCCAGCTCTTTTAAACCTTGTATTTCGCTCTAATCATTTAAAACCTCTTTAAATTTCCAGCACAGTTTCCTCTTCCAAATTTCCGCCCATTTCTTCTCTTTGTTTGATTATTTGCATCAGTTATTTGACCCCCATTTTTCTGCACTTGTATATTCTTTAAACAAATTATGAAATCGCCTCAACTTCAGATCGTTATTTAACTCTTATACATTCCCCTACTTGTAATCGTTATGTGAAATTGCCTTGTATGTTTATTTGTTGTTTATATTTAAAGTCACAATTGTAGCATGGCCGGGAACCACACTAGTGGATCTTGGGGGGTGCCTAACACCTTCCCCCTGAGATAATTTCAAGCCCTTACCCATTCTCTGGTTCTTCTTCTCTTTTAATTTCTTAGTGTCCTAATGCACTTAATCATTAGGCGGCGACTCTTTTAAATCTCAAACCCAATTCCCAAAAGGAAAAGAGTAGTCCCCCCAAATGTCATAAACCCGATTTCGCCTTTAGAAAAAGGGGGCATCGACAACTTGATATAAATATCATAAGCACTTATAACCTCAAAAATATTCTTGTCATTGAACTTATGTCAATTATTTTATGACAAATTCAACGTAAAAAAGTACGGGATGTAACATCTTTCCCCCCTTTAGAAACACTCGTCCTCGAATGTTAACTCTTAATGATTTACAAAAAAATTTCTAGGGTCTCCTTTGTAAACTAAACTAAAACCCAACCTCTATCTAATGTCTGGACTATTCACAGCCTTTTGTACTTGAGTATCTCGTATCTTCTTCACCTTTACCTTACTTACCTTTCAATATCGCATCGTATCTTTTTCCTCTTTCATAACCTCCCTTCCACATAGGTAGAAATTACATCTACACGTTAAAGCTCTATTGTGATAGCATCTCTGGTGCATACAAAATTCGGTGGAAACTTTATACTGTCTTCTTACGACTTAGCTCTATGACACGATCTGGAAACAAAAGAAGGATAACATTTCCTAAATGCCCTATAGCCTCTCAATTATAAATGTGGCGCACAACACACCCATAAGTGAGACTCTACTAGGCACAGCTTTATAGACTCCCTAGGACACAACCTGCTCTGATACCACTTTGTCACTCCCGAACCGGGGGAGGCGTGGCTGGCACCGGGTGCCGTAGTGGCCCGAGCGAACCACTTTGTAACTCATTTGCTTTCTTTATAACTATCATGGGCCAAGAAGGCCACAACTCATAATGTACAACTGTAAGTGGGAAAATGTGATATCAATGAACCATCGTTCATAAAACATGAATACATATGGGTCGTCAAGGCCTCTGACATACTATAAAAAATGAACCTCTGTCTACAAAGCCTCTACGATTATTTGACATCAAATGGAACAGGCTATCGGCCTACCCATAAGTCTATAGCAAAACTCTAACACGATGACACATAGTCTCGGCTGCACTCCGAATGAGGTTAAGTCTTACCGATCCTTCGCTGAATTCCAATCTCGTCTACTATGAGGGCTCGTCAAACTCACCATCTGTACCTGCAGCATAAATGCAGCGTCCCCAACAAAAGGACGTCAGTACGAATAATGTACTGAGTATGTAAGGCAGAACTGAAACATGACAATAAGTCAACATTAATTAAAGACATATAAGAATCAACCTGAATCTCTGAAGTGCCACCTTATCTCTATACTTATCATACTGATATATATACAATGCTTCTCTTTAAGACTATTATCCATATCTTATGATGCATGACTGCCCAACTGATCAGTGGTAACTGCCCGACCGACTGTAGCACGGTGGTAAATGCATGACTGTCCGACCGGCTGTAGCTCGGTGGTAAATATGTAACTGCCCAACCGGCCGTAGCTCGGTGGTAAATACATGACTGCCCGACCGCGGCCGTAGCTCGGTGGTAAATACATGACTGCCCGACCGGCAGTAGCTCGGTGGTAAATGAATATGCGTGACTGCCCAACCGGTGGTAAATAATGATACATAACTGCCCAACCGGTGGTAACTGCCCGACCGGCCGTAGCACGGTGGTAAATGAATGAAGATGCATGTACATGTATCACTATATTATAAACATTAACATTTCTATCATATACCTCAATAGGGACTAGATACATACTTAGACATGCTTAAATATCACATTACAGGAATGAATAACATGGAGATCTTTAACTGCTAAGAGTAGAAGCATTTATGGAATATCATTACGTTTACGCATCGTTATATGGATCATGCCAAAAGAAAAAAGGATTAGCCTTAACATACCTTTATTTCTTGGCTAGCGATAGTTCATGAGTTCCCGTACGCTCTACGAAAAATAATCCATCATCGTCACATTCTCTTTTCTCAATACTTACCTATGCTTCTATAAGTTCAAATACACATACGTATATTATAGTACTCAGTAGTGTTTCCAATAGTAAGATCACCGTAAGTGAGGAGATCAAGTGCAACCATGCTTGATATTCAACCATTTCAGTTCTCTTAGTGATCAAAATTTTTAGAATCCATATATTCTCTGTGAAGCTAACTTTAGTCCAACTCATTCAAGTTGGCAAGGTCTGACTGTCTATTCATATGCATAATATATACGCAACAACCTGTGCTGCAGGAAAGCTTGTCAAACCTCATATTGCAACTTCTTGTGCGAACTCGAGGCAGAGAAATGCAATCTCAAGTTAAAGCTCAATTTCTGAAGAGGAGAGCACATAAGGAATCCACTGGACGTTATCAACTTGTACCAACAGAAGCACTTTGTGTTGCTCCACATTGGTGTAGTAAGGGAAATTGGACTCGTAGAGTCATAGTAGCTACTTTTCCCTCCACATAATCTCTGTTCACCTTATATTATTAGCAAAGACTAATAGGAAAGATAATTTATCAGTTCTCTTTCTCTGTTTTTCTACTATAGGGATGGGGTGAAGTGCGGTGGGGTGGGGCGAGGGGTAAGGCAAATGAAGGATTACCAATTCTGAAGGCAATTTATTCAAGTCCAACTGCTCCTCAGATCCCTGAGAAGTAACTCCAGAGACATCAAGCCTACTTTCTTCCCTTATGGGAGCTCCTTGTGCTCCTGAAGACATCCTGAAGCTCACAACATACTCCGGATATATGTGTGTATTGATATTCATATTCCAAACAGTATAATACGTAGGATTCTCCAATTCATCAACACCACTAATATAATGAAACAATATAACGTGGATGTAATAGATATAGATTATGACACTTCAATGCAGATCCATATCAAAATCCTTGCATGTAGAGTAATGAGTCATTTCCTCATTTCATATTATGTGTCCTCGTAAAAAGGTGCCCATCCACATTTATGATAGGGTTCATTTTCATCTTTAGCTAATTCCATTTGTTTTTGTTCTTTCTTTCACTACATTCCAAACTTTAACTAATGCACGACATAAACTTTTTGACCTCAATTTGATATGTACCAAGTTATTTAACACATATACTATTATTTCATTAAAATATCCATGTAAAAATATATATATTTTTCCAACTTATAATTTTCCTAATCTCATAAAGAGTAAAATTTTCGTACACTTAATTATTAAAATAGTAGAAAGATAACCTTCTTTTCTTGTGAAAGAATTAATTCATATCTTTACAATAAATAAAATCTCATAAACTTTCTCATATTATGAGTATAATTTACCATATCCGAAAATAGTAATAATGGTAACTATCCAAAATTATACTTATAAAATCTTTACTAAAATATTCCACTTAAAAGAAAATACCACACTAACATAATATCTAACGGTATTAGGCTTAATTATGTATTGTTCTCTAAATTTGCATGTACACTTTATTTCCTACGTGATATTGCCTTAGCGTATCTTCTTATAGGTTACATATATGTAATATAAATCTTATTTGACAAAGAAAGCGATAGTTTTAATCTAAATATGTCTGCAATCATTTATAAGTGTATATGTCTTGCTGACAGTGCAACTACGAATACAATATTGAAAGATATCAAATATTTTTCGCATTTGAATAATGACAGCTGCAATGGCCCGTGTCTAGTACAAAACTAATAAAAAAAATTTCTTTACTAACAAATGCATAATTGCATTTAATCAAATTAATAGTATCAATACGTATGTCATTTTGATGGAGAGTAGAAACTATAGTCCAGAAGTAAACGAACAATTCTCAAAGCTATTAGCGAACTGGTAATTTCAAAGTTGAAACTTACAGGGTGTAACAGCATATGCGGTCCGCGTAGTCGTTTTGCGATCGCAAAATTGATCGCAAATCCAGCCTTTGGTAATTTGATCATAACTTTGTGTAGGAATGTCCAAATGACAAATGGTTTGAAGTGTTAGAAACTAGACTCGAGGAACTTTCATTTGATAGGTTGTTCATCACATAAAATCTTATATATATTTAGATATGCTCATTCAAAGTATGGACTTGTGTGAACTCATTTGGAATCTTAGCCTATTATGAAATTTTCCAATTTGACTTAGACTTAAGCCTCCCGTTAGACCCCACATTACACATTATAAGACTTATACACTTATTTACCAAATCCAATTGATACCCATCATGTTAATAGCACATAAAATACTATGATTAGCCTACCTGGCACCACGAAATCCTAAATTACTTAACGAAATTTTCCGGGGCCTTATACTTAAAGAAGGAATTTCTACCTCGGCGGGAATGACAGCCTCGGTACCATAAACCAATAAGTAGGGAGTTGCCCCAGTTGACGTGCAGACTGTAGTGCGGTACCCCAATAAGGCAAAGAGTAACTTAACGTGCCATTGCTTGTGGTTTTCTACCATCTTCCTTAGTATCTTCTTGATATTCTTGTTAGCGGCTTCTACAGCTCCGCTCATCTGAGGTCTATAGGCTGTGGAATTCTTGTGCTTGATTTTGAATGTCTCATCAGATCACTGTTGAGATTGGAGGCATTGTCAGTGATGATTGATTCTGGAACTCCAAACAGGCAAATAATCTGGTTGCGGAGAAAATCTGCCACGACTTTCTTAGTTATTGTCTTGTAAGATGTTGTTTCGACCCATTTGGTGATGTAATAAATAGCTACCAAGATGAACCGATGCCCATTTGAGGCGGTGGGCTCGATTGGACCAATGAAATCCATTCCCAGGCGGCGAATGGCCAAGGTGAGCTTGTTGCATTGAGCTCATTTGGCGGCACTTTTATCATATCGGCATGTACTTAACATTGGTAGCATTTTCGGACATACTGGACGCAATCTGTCTCCATGGTCATCCAAAAATAACCGGACCTAAGTATCTTTTTGGCCAAGCCAAAATCATTCATATGCGGGCCGCAGGTCCCATCATGTATCTCCTCAAGTAGCTTAGAAGCTTCTTTTGCGTCGACACACCTTAGCAATCCCAAATCAGGAGTTCTTCTGTACAAGTTTCCTCCGTTGCGGAAGAAATTGTTGGACAACCTCCGAAGCGTACGCTTCTGAGTATGATTCGCATGCTTTGTATATTCTCCTTTTGCCAAATATTCTTTGATGTCATGGAACCAAGGTTTTCCATCTGTCTCCTTTTCAACACGAGTACAGTAAGCAGGTTGATTGTGGATTCTCACCAGGACAGGATCAATGAAATTCTTGTCCGGATGTTGTATCATTGATGCCAGAGTGGCCAGTGCATCTGCGAACTCATTTTGAATTCTGGGCACATGTTTGAACTCTATCTTTTTGAATCTTTTCATCAGTTCCTGTACGTGGCGCAAGTATGGTAGTATCTTGGTGTTCTTCGTAGCCCATTCTCCTTGAACCTGATGTACCAAAAGATCTGAATCGCCAATTACGAGCAGCTCTTGTACATTGATATCGATGGCCAAATTGAGCCCCATGATGCAAGCCTCATATTCTTCCATATTGTTGGTGCACGAAAACCTAAGCTTTGCAGATACAGGGTAGTGTTAACCTGTTTCTGATATCAAAACAGCTCCAATGTCCACTCCTTTGAAGTTTGCAGCTCCATCGAAGAACATCCTCCAACCGTCGTACGCCTCAGTAATATCCTCTCCCACGAACGACACCTCTTCATCAGGAAAATACATTTTCAAGGGTTCGTATTCTCCCCCCCCCCCCCACCACCACCACAGGATTTTCAGCAAGATGGTCTGCCAATGCTTGTCCTTTGATGGCCTTCTGAGTTACATAGACGATGTCGAACTCACTTAATAGTATTTGCCACTTGGATAACTTCCTAGTCGGCATGGGTTTCTGAAATATGTATTTCAGAGGGTCCATCCTGGATATAAGGTACATGGTGTGAGCACGTGTTTTTGCCCTACATGAATCACTCCAATAAATTCAAACAAAGGATTTCTTTTATTTTTTGAATTTTGTGGATTTTTGTGGCATTTTATGTTAATTGCTTGCATTTTGTCCGTGCATTTTAATTCATTTGAAAATACAAAAATATGCATTGCATTTAGGGTTTAATTTTACATGTTATAGAATTAATTAGTAATTAGGAGTCCTACAAAAACACAAAATCACAAAAATAGTTTATCTTGGCATTGTTTAATTTGTAGCTTTGAATTTTGTTAGTTTTCGTTTAATTTGACAAGTGATTAGTTTGTGATAATTGTTAAGGTTAATTAATTTGATTCGGTAGTTTAATTTAGTTCTAGGATTAACTTAGGGATTTAGTTTAATTTTGAAATAAGAATTAAAAGGAATTAGAGAAAAGAATTGAAAAAAAAGGGAAAGGAAATAAAAACAAAAGAGAAGGAATTTGGATCTTGTTGGGCCATTTTTGTTTAATCAACTCAGCCCAGAATACATAACTCACCCGTTCCAGCCCAAGCCCCGTCCCAACCCGGTCCACCGCCCCAGCCATACCCAAAACGACACCGTTCACCCTTAAGCAATCTCGGTCGTCGAGGTTCCATGATCCAACGGCCAGGAACTCGGGGATCTTTAATATTTAATTGTCCGAAGGCCACCCCCACCCCCTTTCGTCTCTCATCGCCTTCACCCCTCAGAAACCCTATAGCCCGCCGCCCTGATACACTCCGTCAAACCCGCCGGCGACGACGATTCAAACCACCCCAATGGCAACCAAAATCACACCCTGAGTCCCTCTATACCTCCCCATTCCCAATCCACGACCAGTTTACCTCGAATGAACCCAGAACTCTTCGAATCTGGGTTCAAAGACATGAACCCTAGCGCCGCCCAAAATTCCTCCGGTGGCGGCACCGTGCCAAACGCCATTCACCTTTTAACTAGACAGTCACCACACCTCCGTTGCCCTATATCCATCATTAATTACCCAAAAACCCTCACCCATGTGTTCAAATCTTGGATCTAAACCTTGAAAGAAAAGACCAAGTCTTAAAATCGTCCTCTTCGTTCGATTTCTTGGAGGCTGCGGGCTTGATTTGAGTCAAAAGTCACGACAATCGATTGTTCTTGACAAGAACAATCGATTAGCGTTAGTTTTGGCTTAGTTCGAGATCACCGGACTCCGTGCAAGAGTGAAGGCCGGCAAAACCTCAAACCCTAGGTATTTGTTCCTCTTATTCCTTACTGGTTCTTCATCTTCCTGTCTTTCTTCAATTTCTTCTCCTCTGCTTCTTTTCTTCTTGTTTGTTTCTGTTTTGATTTAAGAATGAAAGGAGTTCAGTTGGCTCTAGTTTTAGGCTATTAGTTTTTGTTTTCTTATTTTTAATCATTGATATTAGCTAGTGAAGGCAGGGTTGAATCATTCATCAGAATCTTTAGAGGTTTAGTTCTTCGTTTAGGGTTGTTCGACTTAGGAAATTTGTTCATTCGTGGTGTTTAATTCCTTGTAAAAGAGTTGTTAGTTGTTTCCGGGATTGGATTTTGAATTAATTCATTTATTATTTGTTTCCTACTAACTACAGTTCAATTGTTCTAGTGTTGGTTTGTTTCTGATTTTCATTGCACATCTTAAGTTTTAGAAATTAGATTTGATTTGATTGTCGATTTCTATCAAAAATTGTTTGGCTTAGTTTGTAAATGTTCAGAGTTTCCAGGGGTTTTAGTTAAACAAAAGAAACTTAAGGGGGTTTAAAGGTCAAGTAGGGAGTGTAATAAGTGATTGGTTGAGGGTCAGTTTGGGGATTTCATATTGGGAGGGAATCAATTGTGTTAGGGGAGAAGGCTCTAGGATGTGTGGAAAAATGTGAGTCTGTTTTCAGATTCTTTTTAGGGTTAAAAGGGTAAAAACAAAGTGGTTTGAGAGGGGTAGAATAGGGAATTATTAGCTAAGATAGGGCTGCCTCAGATAAGCCTATTTAAGGACCTTCTTCCATTCATTTGAGGGGGACAATGGAAAATCTGAGCACTAGAGAGCTAAAATATAAGAAAATATAGGCGGCTAGAAATTTAGGGCGAGATCCACTATTTCATCAGTTATTTCTGCACATTCCTGAGTGGCAATTCTTGGAATGACCTATGACCTAAGTGGAATTGAAATGGTTTGAGTATGGAGATTTAAAAGGCTTGTTTTGAAGTTTGGGTTGATTTATTTGCTGCAAACTATTTTTGGTTCCAAGTTGATTCTGGGGAGTGTTCTGTTGCTGATGCTGTTTGTTGGTTACTGCTGATCCTGCCTTCCTTTTCCTTTACATTTCAGGTATTTGTCAATCCTATGGATACTATTTGAATGTGTTCTGAAGTTTGAATAAAAAATGTGAACACATTGGTTGCTCATTATTGAAGTCTTGCTTCTTTCTTTATTCAATTTCATGATTCAACATGCTTATTTAGTTTAGAAATATCCTGTTAGATCTATTTATAGTTGAATATGATACACTCATGTTTGTAATCAAGTTCTTGTCATCGATGTATACCTGTGAAACCATGTTGTACATAATGAGACTTATGTCAAAAAATGTAATTGGACTGTTCTCCTATGCTTGCTGATTTCCATTTGTTTCAGCCCTTATTATTGTTCAAAGAGGGGTTATAAATGATACTTAGATCCTGCTAGTTTCGCCTAATGGCTTCCTTTTAATCATACAAATAACGTTAGATTTCTTCTGTGTGTTTATTTGGCCCTTATCTCTAAAATTAGTTTGTATTAAGGCGGTATGTTAGGTTGTAAAATGGTTGCAATGGTCAATTTTGTGGTTGTTGATTAGGATAAAACAGTTTCCTTTGCAATAATAAGAAGTGCGAGCATGAAAAACGAGTTGGAGAATGTGTTTGTTGAAATTGGATGAATCAGTTTAATCCACAAGTGAAACACCCCTATAATCATTTCTGAAAATGGTTATGCAAGTTTGTTTTAATTTATTTGCATGAAGTGCTCCTAGTAATTCATGAGTTGTAAAGTCGAAATCTGGATCTTGTTGGTTTTGTTGTTACGTGGGTTTGATCTCTAACCCATATGTCATTTGATTTGGGCTCAAATTGGGCCCAAAGCTAAAAATCATTCAAGACAGAGAAATGGTAGCCTTATCATATGTGGGTTTTCTGATGGATGTCATCGCTGGGCCCAAATTCGTTCTACTGACTGGCCCAGTTCGTGTGCTTTTGTGATTAACGTCAGTTTGAGGGCTTAAGCGTTTGGGGTAACTACAACTTCAGTTTTTTTTTATTATTTTAGCACTCCTTTAACGTTGAAGGCGAGCCATAATAGATAACAAGTAGTTTGTGGCCCTCCAAGTTTTTAGTATAAATACCCTTTAAAAATAGTCTCGAGGTGCGCCATGCCAAACAAAAATAACAATTGCATGGCCCTCGCTCTTTTTAATCTTCACTTGATCCTTAGATTCCAAGGCGTGCCATTTAGCTAAATTCCATGGCCCTCGCAAAGTGCAAGCGCGTAGTTGCTTTAGGCACGTTAGTTAATAATATTACCTTCTTAAACTCGGGTGCACATTTATGTGACCCAAATCCAAATCCCAACGAAGTTAAAATATGTCAAAAACCATAGGTGCATTTATGTGATGTGGTTCGAGACGTGTTTTAATGACATTGCAATTCTCTTTAAAAATATGAATAAAAGTGGTTAAAAAGTTGAATTTGCACATAGGTTCACAATTGTTTAAAATCAGATAATTTAAGCCGAATATAACAGTTGAGCGACCGTGCTAGAACCACGGAACCCGGGAATGCCTAACACCTTCTCCCGGGTTAACAGAATTCCTTACTCGGATTTCTGGTTCGCGGATCGTTAAACAGAGTCATTCTTTTCCTCGATTCGGGATTAAACCGGTGACTTGGGACATCATAAATCTCCCAAGTGGCGACTCTGAATCTTTTAAATAAATCTCGTTTCGATTGTCACTTTAAGTTGGAAATAACTCCCTTTATTATATCCCTTCACGGGGGTGTAGTAGAAAAAAGGAGGTGTGACACGTGGTATAGGCACAGAAGTAATGCCTCAATTTCTGAGTCGTCCAGGTCAAAGCACAGCAAGTGCGCTCCAGCAGAGAGTATCGTGCTTTATAAGGTGTGAATTTCTTACTCAAGTATTATATGGCTTGCTCCTTTCTCCCTGTCTCGTCATGTTGTCGCAAAACACATCCGAAAGCTTCATCTAATATAGATATATAGAGTAGCAAAAGTCTCCCATGTTCTGGAGGGACTAGGACTGGTGGTGTGGATAGGTACTCCTTGATTTTGTCGAAAGCCTTCTAACAATCTTCGATCCAACTTGTTCCAGCATCTTTCCTCAACATCTTGAAGATGGGTTCACATATGACTATGGATTGTCCTATAAATTGATTGATGTAGTTAAGACGTCCTAGGAAGCTCATCACGTCCTTCTTGATCTTAGGTGGCGGCAACTCTTGAATAGCCTTAACTTTGGACGTGTCCAGCTCGATCCCTCCGCGGCTGACAGTGAATCCCAATAGCTTTCCTGCGGGAACCCCGAATGCACATTTTTCGGGGTTCAGTTTTAAGTTGTACCTCCTTAACCTGTCAAAGAACTTTCTCAAGTCTCCTATGTGATTAGTGGCCCTCTTGGATTTGATAATGACGTCATCAACATACACCTCTACTTCTTTGTGTATCATATCGTGGAAGATGGTTGTCATGGCTCTCATTTAAGTAGCCCCGGCGTTCTTTAGACCAAATGGCATCATCTTATAGCAGTATACCCCCCATGGTGTAATGAAAGCTATTTTCTCTGCATCTTCTTCATCTATCTAGATCTGGTGATAACTCGCGAAACAATCTACAAAGGATTGAAGCTCATGCTTGGCACAATTGTCGATCAGGATGTGTATATTTGGTAGTGGAAAGTCGGCCTTGGGACTTGCTCTGTTTAAGTCTCGTTAGTCAACACATACTCTGACTTTCCCATCTTTCTTCGGAACTAGTACAATGTTGGCTAGCCAGGTTGGGTATTCGACTACCCTGAGGAATTTGGCCTTGTTTGCTTAGTGACTTCCTCTTTGATCTTCAGGCTCATATCCGGTTTGAACTTTCTAAGTTTCTACTTCATCGGCGGACACATTGGATTGGCAGGTAATTTGTGAGCCACCATGGATGCGCTCAAACCGGTCATATCATCATATGACCATGCAAAGATATCCTCATACTGCTTCAAGAAACGGATGTACTCCTCCTTCTCTGTCGGTGATAAGTGAATGCTTATGCGAGTCTCCTTGATGGTTTTGGCGTCTCCCAAATTTACTGCTTCTGTTTTGTCCAGGTTAGACTTAGGTTTATTCTCGAAGTTCTCAACCTCCCAAACAATTTCCTCGGGTATTTCATCATCTTCCTCTGAGTCACTATCCTTATGTTGTGTTATCTTATTACATGTCACAGTCATCGGTTCATCAGGAAAAGTAATAATAACGTTGTGGAAAGAAAAGTGTGAAAGATAATAATGAATAATAAATTGCAATGCATCGATAAAAATGAAAATATCCAAAACAAGTACGGCTCGATGAATCGAGCAATTATTTTGAAACAAATTTTAGGCTAAATGCCAAGCTACCCAGGGACTTGGCGGGCCCGGGATGGTGTGGCGGTCCAGTTTTTGAGAACAGCTCCCTTCTCTACAGTCTGAATGGTGGGCCTTCTTCCTCCTCCTCCTTAATTATCGCACTGCAACCCATATCCTCGTCCTCTAGGAAGAAATTCCTCAGCCCAGCTAAAGCCTCTTCCTCTGCAGTTCCCCATATTGTGTCAGCCTGATGGAAAGTTTGACCCAGATGTGGCACTGGTTTCTCGAGAGGGTAATAAGGACCACTCCATAGAGACGATCAATCATCATACTCTTGCCATGTATACTAGTATCCGAGCCCAAAGGTTGTACCATGACGTTTTAGCTATTTTGGTTTAGTAATGCCCTGGAGATTCTTCCCAAGCCCTTTGCCGGGTTCATACCCAGACCATGCCAGTATGCTTTCTATTTTGTTACTCCACCATTTGTCTTTCTCAACTGCATTGACATGTTTGATGTGATGATAAGTTTCCCCTCCTAGACTTCTTTTATTCTCCATAACCGGGATGGTTTGACTGGTGTAAATGGGGTTACTCCCATGTCCGTGAATGATCACTTCGTGATGGTTCCATTCGAACTTCACGGCCTGGTGTAGTGTGGAAGCCACAGCCCCAGCGGCATGTATCCAAGGTTGACCCAATAGAAGATTGTATGTAGATGATATGTCTAGCACTTGGAATTCAACGTTGAACCAAGTTGGCCCCATCTGAAGACAAAGATTAATCTCCCCAATTGTGGCCCTTTGAGACCCATCAAAGGCTTTCACGTTCATACTTCCTGCTCGTATCTCATGAAAACCTTTGCCCAATATTTTTAGAGTAGACAATGCGCAAATGTTGAGGCTTGAACCTCCATCTATCAGGACCCTGGCGATGAATTTATCTTCAAACTGCACCATGATGTGCAATTCCCGATTGTGACTTAACCCTTCAGGCGGTAATTCATCCTCGTGGAAGGTGATCGTATGACTCTCCAGCACCTGCCCTACATATTGGCCATTTCTCGCAGGTGATGTTGTTAGGCACATAAGCTTCGTTCAACACCTTCATCAAAGCATTCTTGTGCGCCTCTGAATTATTCAATAATGATAAGATGGATATTTGGGAGGGGGGCGGGTTTTGTTCAAATGATCGACATCGAAATATTCCCTCGCCTGTACTTCCCTCCAAAGATCATCTGGTCTAGTTTCAATAATAGGTTGCTTAGTAGCAACCTCCTTGCTTGATCCTCCCAAGTGTTTGGGTGTATAGATCCTTCCCGTTCTGGTCATTCCTTGTGCGGCATAGATTCTTCCATCTTTGCCTTTCCCTTTCACCTAGCTTCGACAACGTAATCCTAAGGTATGGCTTTAGAATTGAAAGGAGTTATGGTTGATAATGTCACTGTGAAAGGTGTGGCCACTTCTACCTCAAATGGAACAGGTGTGGCTGTGGGTGGAGCTACCTCTACCTCAAATGGAACTGATGCAGTTACCTCAACCTCGACTGACGACTGTGTCTTCACCACAATAGGAGTGAGTGTGACTGCAAGTTTAAAGTCGTCGCCTTTCCGAATAAGCCCGATTGACCCCTCATGATCCCATTCCTCATCCGTCTCTATCACATGTACCCCATCACCCCTATAATCTGGGAGAGGATTGTTGCCGACGTTGGGCACAACTTCTTTTGCCTGTATGACCTTGTTGTCAATTAATGTTTGGATTTTATCTTTCAATTTTCGGCACTCCTCAATGGTGTGCCCCTTCATACCGGAATGATATGCACAAGTTTTGCTTGGGTTGACCCATTGAGATGAGTTCTCCACTGCCACAGCAGGAATATGAGTGACATAACCAGCGGCCTTCAACCTTTCATACAGCTGGTCGATGGGTTCAATAATAGCGGTGTATTTTCTGGGTGGTTTGCGATCAAAGTTAGGTCGGGGTTTCTGGTAATTTGGACGAGTTGGAGGTGAATGATAGTAGGCTTGCTGGGTGTTATAAGTATGATAGGCGGTGGCGGGTTGAGAATATCTGGGAGATGAGGGTTGGTATATATGTGGAGGCATTTGGTATGTGGGTGGAGGTGTTTGGTATGTGAGTGAGATTTTGGGCCTTGAGCCACCATTACTGCCCCCACGTCTTTCTTCTTTGATATGCCGCCTGATTGCAATGCTTTGTTTGTGGCCTGTAGTGCCTCGAAATTTGTCACCATCCTGCTTTTGATACCTTCCCCAATCCTTTCTCTGAGTTTAATGATATCGGAGAACGTGTGATTCTCAATGACCATTAGCCTTTCATAATACTGTGGGTCGTGTACCCTGACAAGAACTTACTCATTTGTTCTTCTTCTAGTACTGGTCTGACCTTGGCTGATTTTGACCTCCATCGAGTAGCATACTCGTGGAAATCTCAGTTGGCTTCTTCTTTAAATTCTGGATGTAGAAGACATCCAGTGCATTCTCCGTGTTGAACCTGAACCGGTCCATAAATTCTGATGCCATACTCACCCAATTGGCCAACTTCTTAGGGTTCCGGCTTATGTACCAGGACAGGGCATCTCCGGTAAGACTTCTTATGAAGAGCTTCATTCGGATACTTTCATCTTTTCCGACCCCCACGAGCTTGTCATAGTAAGTTCTCAAATGAACCTTGAGATCACCTGTTCCGTCAAACATTTCGAACTTAGGAGGTTTGAAACCTTCCGGCAGTTCCACGTCCGGTTGTATGCATAGGTCTTCATAATTCAAACCTTCTATCCCTTTGCCTCCTTCATTTAACTGTTATAGAAAATTAAAATACACTGACAAATTGTTGTGTATATAGTTAAAATCCTTACTACATTAGTATCAGCAATAAGCTTTACACAAAGAGAAACATGGAAATTGTACTACAGGACATTCTCTTCTAACACAACTGAGTTCCTCAGCCATGTTCTCGATAAGCAGGTCCTTCTCAGCGGTTTCTGGTGTATAGGAGATTGGTTGGGTAGAGTGAGGTACGGTTTCCACATATATAGGGTTGTTTTGGTGAGTGCCAAGGACTTGGGTGTAATGGTGGTCGTTGGTTGAGTTTTGAGGATCGGGAATGGGTTGTGGTGTGTTCTGAGGAGTGTGATAGGTAGCAGTTGATGGGTATTGGATTATTTGATGATGGTGTTGTGGTGGAGTTGGTATCGGTAAAGGATTGAGATTTTGAGGTGGAGTTGCATATTGATGCAGTGCGGGAGGGTTTTGTGGATGCTGGTTTGGTGTATTTTGGGGAGGTGCTAGGTTTTTGGTGTATTGTTGGTTGATATCGGGGACGTTCAGGGTGAGGGAGAGGTTTTCTAAGTTGCGACCCTGCTCAAGTTCTCCCTGTAACTCCAGTATCTTTTGTTCCAACCGTAAAACCAAATCATTTGATGCCGGAGTATTCCGACCGTCTGAAGTTTCTGCATTTTCCTTTCGAATACCACTTAAGTCATCTATTTTAGCTTTCCCTCTGCTCTTTGTATTACTTGGAGGAGGAGGAGGTGGAGGGCCTCTAGATCTAGTGTGATATGATGATGATGCCAGTATGTGCGAACCAACCTTAGGGGATGGGAATAATAAGGGATAAAGAAAAATAAAAGGTAAACAAGTCAGTAAGGGTTCTGAAATGTTTGTTGTCACGACCCAAACCGAAGGGCCGCGACGGGCACCCGGTGCCTTACTCAACCGAGTACCAATGTAAAATATCTTTCTTATCATACTATCATGAGTAAATGAACCAGGAAACCCGTCATAAGATAACAAGAATAAAACATAAGGGAATACTCAACATATGATGACCTAACATGATATACAAACTTATACATGTGACAGGCGGTCCTATAAGACCAAAATGAACACTCGTACACTGAACATAGGCCGACAAGGCCATACAATCTTCCATATACATGACACTGTCTACAAGCCTCTAAGAGTACATACACATCATAAAGGTTGGGACAGGGCCCTGCAATACCAATCAATACATGTCCAAATCATACTGACAATATAGGCAACTCCGGACCAAGTGGAGTGCACCAACACCTTCCGCTGATCTGATAGACTACTAGGAGGAATGTCAACCTGTCTATCAGGACCTACGGGCATGAAACATAGCATCCCCAGCAAAAAGGGACGTCAATACAAATAAAGTACCGAGTATGTAAGGCATGAACGCATTAACAAGAACAGTAATGTAAAGAGAGATAGAGGAGATACAACCTGTAACATCTAAGTGCCTCTTGGGGCTACTGATATGAAATGCATAATAAATATATATATATATATATATATATATATATATATATATATAAACTTTTAAAAACATTCGCCTCTGTGGGCATCATCATCATCATATCGTACCCGACCTCAAAGAGGACTCGGTAAAAACGTACCCGGCCATCATAAGGCTCGTTAGAATCGTACCCGACCACATGGAACTCGGTAAACCCAACTGATCAGTGGTTGCACAATAGGTGTCGTCCCCGGCCGACTATAGCGCGGCTCGGTAGAGTAAAATAGATACTATATATAATGCATGCTAGAATTATGGAATCACGTTCTAAACCTTTCGGAGTGACTTAAGGTCGTTGCACCTTCGATTAACATTATGGACATCCATACCCTCAATATGAACCTCAGTAGGATTGAAGGATCATACACACTTGCTTAGAATAATTTTATAAGGAAATAACAACATGGACAACCTTAGTTGCTAGGAGTAGATCCGATATGAAATAGCGTATTCATTTCACTTTAGATCATGCCAAAAGAAAGAAGGAAGTGCCTTAACATACCTTATCACAATCTTTACAATCACCAATTTTAACTTGCCTCGTCGCACCTTAATCTACAACAATGATAATAATATTATCATCAAGTTATGAAAGGTAAACTATCGCACAACAAACGAAAAGCTTATTTTGTATAAAACGGGCAGCATCTCCCCTATAATCCTTACTTCCTCCAATTTCAAGATAACTCCAACAACACAATAACACAACAATAACAACATATATACATTATTTTCGAGCCATATATTACACCATCAAATACTACAAAACAGCCCAACACACTCCAATCTTTTCATACACAAAATGACCACCGTACTAGTGTCAAACGACCCGAAAATGTTACGGCGAACGACCAGCCCACCACCCTACATATATATAGTGTTTCTCCACACCCTTCCTCCTCCAAAACTCCACAAAATAGTAGTAAAACACGCAGCCCAATAGCAACAATAAACAGTCCACAAAACAGTCCGCTACAAGTGAATAACTCGAACTCACGGCTTCCGATCACCATCCCTTGAGTTCTTACAAGTATAGAAAGACTTACCATGAACTTACAGCAGAAAAAATGGATGAAAGAGAGCAGTAAAATTACCTTATTTGCTGGAGAACTCAGCCCTTATCTTGGTTCTTCAAACTCTAGGTTTTACTCCCAATTAGAACTTGAAAGGGAGAGAAAATCAATTAGGGCTTGTGGGTAATTTTTGGGAGGAAGTTTGCAGGGGTTTAGGTATGGTTATTTGTGATATATAATGAGATTTATATTTCAGGAGATAAGCCCTTAAATGGCTCTTTGGCTGACCCGAAATTGCCTCTTTTTGAGCTCTCATTTAACCAAGTAGGTGACACACCTACTTGTCACCTAGTAGCATGCGCAGTCTCAAAAAGCAGCATATATCTCTCTACTCTAATATTGTATTGATAAACGGTTTAATGCGTTAGAAAATAGACTCATATAGCTTCAATTTGATGGGTGGAACACCCCATAACTCTAAGTATATTGGGAGAAAATCGCAGTTATATTTGACCTAAGTTTCAACACATTTATGAATGTAACTTGTGATGACCTATTCCAACTTTTGTTCCACAACTCGCTTGACTTCAAATCATAACACACGTTTATCATACGACTAAACTAGATCATAACATAATCTCCTTATACTTTTATACACCATATTCTCCCCCCAAAGTACATGTTACAACATTCCCAACTTGTCGACTTTCGACGAAACTTATTTTCTTCAATTCATTTAGCTTCTAAGCCTTCAAACCCTCTTAGTACTTGGTGTTCATGATCTTAAATATTTGTAACCTCCATTGTAACATGATTAACTTGCTTTATGTACTTTCAAAGTTGATCTCATTTCTGAGCTTACATCAATTGCCTTATGAATACTCTCATGTACGAAAATATGGGGTGTAACATTTGCAGTATTTAAAACACATATTGCGGGAATGTAAATTCGTGTCCTAATTTGGGAGCCTCATTGTGCCCGAGGTAGACCTAGCGATAAATAGATTTGGAGAAATTCAGTTCCAATAATTGCGTCATTTCATTAATGTTAAAAATAGACGACCCAAAATGACACTAAATAAGATAATGTTACTAATGTCACTTGGCCTTATTACATTTAAAAAGGCAAGTAAACCTAATCTACTTGGTCCCAGAAGGACCCTCTCCAGACCGGATGCTATTGTCGATCAATTCCCCCAGTTCGCGCAGGTTCAGCAGTAAGAATGCCCTTGCCAAATATCCTCATTCGTCTCCGTCAATGTTCTGGCAATCGGTGACTCTCTTTCTCATTTTCCCTTCCAATTCCATCAAACTGTATTCCAGATATTCCTACCTTTCGTTGGATTTAACAGCCCTCTCTTTCCACTCATTGATCATTTTCATATCGCCCTTATGCTGCTCCATATGCTCAGCTTCAGACTCACGAATTCTTTTGTGAAGCTTGTTATACTTCACCTCTACTTCGGCAAATACATCTATGACCTTGTTTCCTGGACCAACCCTTGGCTCGAAGATTCCTGCAAAGTTATCATCTAACCATGAGGGGTAGAAGTATGATTGACCCGCATAATATCGGTCTGGCTCGATGGTATCCTTTTCCACGATAATTTTCAAAGTCCACATATGTTGTGCTTTCTTCTTATACGGGATGGCATCACCCTAAACATTGGCTATGAAGTAAGTCATTTTGGCGACTCGCGGTACGACTTGTCTCCTGCCTGCCTGTCTTATAACCCTGAGGGGAGCATAAGGGTATATGCCCCTTAACCCAATTAGTACCAAGTGGGGGGCATCCCTGAATCTGATGATGAACTCGTCGGTAGGGAACCACTCGAACATCCATTGAACCTGGTCCTCAGTTAACTTGTTGAAAAACTGCACCCATCCCACAACATCCTTAGGTTGAGCAAACATGTCCGAAATATAAGTCATTCTCTTAGGGTGATTGAAAGCTATGTGGTCATTCCACGGCCTTCGTGGAAACTCTTAACGGTATTGACCCCTTTGGAGATGCTCTAACAACCAAACCTGTAACAGCAAATTGCAACCCTCAAAGAATCTGAACCCCTTCCGACAGCGTTCCAAGGCCCGGTACCTATCTGCAATGATCATAGGGACAATGGTATATGTCTGCTCCTCGATACCGTCCATTAAAGTTTTGGCCACCATGGCCAGCCTGGTATGGATTCTATCCCCTTGGATCGGGAATACCAGCATGCCTAGGAAACACACAATGAACACGAAGACCCTACGATGAACCCAGCCCAAGGAGGTGATTGAGAACTCATCATCAAAAATACGGTATGAGCTACTGTGACTGTATCGTTCATAGAGGAAGTCAAAAGGTATGTACGAGTTTTTCAGGCACTCCAAGTCATCATTTATCTTCAGCCCCATCATCTTATGGAATCCTCTAGTGGTGCAATTTTCAGGCGCTAATAAACAAGGACTATCCCAAGGCAACCCAGCAAATCCCCTTATTTCTTCCAAAAGAGGGGTCATTTCTATGTCCCCAAAGCGGAACACAGCCCTTTCCTTGTCCCAAAACATGGTGGCAGCCTCGATCAACATTTTGTTTGGCTGAAGATCCAACAGAGAAGGCAAATTTCCTAAGACTCGTTTCACATGATTTTAGTCACTTGAGGGAAGGTCCCTCCACCAATCTAGCAAAAGTGAAGGTATGCTACCGACCATGCCGAATCTGGGGACTTTGTGCCTCATTTTCTGCAAAACAAAAGGTGGTTAGGCCCTTTCCCCCTCCAGATTCGTCTATTTATACAACAATGATTAGCATATTGGCACTTATTTCTCCAAATTAATGCACACAATCGTGATTGCGTCCGTTGGGAATATGGAAAACCCGATGGACTTTTGGGTGAGGCTTGTCTTAAAGGGTTATTATGTGGACAACATATTAACCCGGCTAGGTTTGACCATGATGCATGCACAATTTATCAGAGTAAGGTTGCTATAGAGGTCTAGACTGGGACCCTCAAGCGGACAACTTGAGGGGGAAAGTCACGGAACCGTCAAACGCACCGCTGATCGACTAGTTTTACCGCAAATACGCCTTTTCGAATTTAAAAGGGTGATATATAGGAAGAGCGCAAACACTCATCAAGCGTTGATTGATTACGCACGACTGGAATATGATGTTGAGCATGATTTATGCAACAATAAATAGCATGTTGTCAAGTATTTGCACGATAAAATGATAAATGTGGTATTTAAATAATTGAAAGACAGTTACGGAAAAAAAGAAAACAAAGAAATAAGTCAGTTTCAGGAAATAAAGGAAATCATAAATGCCTGAAAATAAGCAATTAAATCCAAATAAGGGGGAGGGTGCACATGATAAAGCATGCTTAAGACTAATTCACAAAAACAAGTTCGTTATGGTAAGAGCCTAAAATATCCCTAGCAGAGTCGCCGTGCTGTCGCGCCCCCTTTTTCCTCGTGGAGTCCGGGTTTCGACATTTGTGGGGAATAACTCATTTCCTTTTGGGAATTGGGTATTTGAATTTGAAGAGTCGCCACCTAACGGATTTGAGGTGCGTTAGGGCACCTAGAGCAAATAACTCATGAAAACCGGTTTGCATTACCAAAGACTTGGGTAAGGGCTCGAAATAACCTCGAGGGGAAGGTGTTAGGCATCCCTCGCGGTCCACAATGGTGGGTCCTGGCCGACTTGATTTATGTGAATTAGTCATTTAACAAATAGATAGTCTAAGCACACATATAAGATAGAGAAAATTTGACAGATAAGCAATCTAAGCACATATGTACGATAAAGGAATTTAACAAATAAGCAGTATAAGCACATATATGTAAATAACATGAGGGGGGTCCTAGGTTTGTCAGCCTATAGGATCACATCTGTACAATATCTGGTAAGCCTTCCTCAACTTGAGGGGTTACGCGTGGAATTGGCGCACAGGTCATCATATCCTTTTACTGCCCAATTTCCCTCCTCTTGGTCATAGCCTAAAGCGTGCTAGCAATCTTAAGATGTATCTTATGCGTGCACTACCTGTCCCTTTACTTATATAGTCTGGAGGTATTTAGGACTTCTATTTAAGGTGGATCTAGACTCTCCTACAGTAATTAAAAGGAGAAAACTCTAGGCGACATACAAATCATATAGGACTGGACCAAAGATAGAATAATTAAAAGGCTCAAATTTTACCTCCACAATTAGAGCAAGTAAGTGCACGTCTCAAACAACAGATTTCATATATTTAAGAAAGGCCCTAGAACAGGATATCTAGGTGAGCATGACAAGCAGAGAATATGAAATATTGAGTTAAGGCAAAAGTATTAAGTCCTAATCAGTTTGCCTACTGATTTCTTTTTAGAACTTGTTGAATCTGAGCAGTTACAAGCAAAACATAGTTTCAAAGTTTTATTAGACCTCGATTACTATAGGCTTGCCTAGACGTGGATCTGTAATACCCTATAAATATGTTATCTAAATGCAATCAGAATTCTGGAATCAATTTTAAGAAAATAAATTGAATTTATTAAGTCCTATAGGCATGCTGGTCTAGGTGCTGAACATTACAGAGCTGGTTTACATATATTTAATCCTAGAACATGATATCTAGGTGTTGAGATTGCTTTTAAACAGGATAGTTACTGATTTATGCGCGTAGACATGGTTTTAAAGCGAATGCAATAACAGTCCTAAAGCAGGATCTCTAATGCACATGATGAAGGAGAGTTTTGTTAAGCAGGATTAGGGCAGTAATTTAATAACAGAATTTCTATGTGATCATGATTATACAGAAGCAGAATTTCTTAACAAATGAGGTGATGAGCATATAACATATTTTCTAGTATGCCAAATAATCCTAAAGCATGGTTTCTAAAGCAAGTAAACACAATAAACCTAAAGCATGATTTTTAATGCAGGTAAACACAATAGACCTAAAGCATGATTTTTAATGCAGGTAAACACAATAGACCTAAAGCATGATTTTTAATGCAAGTAAACCTAATAAACTTAAAGCATGATTTTTAATTCAAGTAAACATAATAAACCTAAAGGCATGATTTCTACCCAATTTCCCTCACAAAAATCGTATAAGAATCCCTTCCCCTTTTACTAATTTTCCCAATATCTGTTTACAAGGATTATTATTACAAATCATAAATGAATTACATAATGAAATAAAGATATACTATAGGTAGCCTGAAATAGGCCCGAAGTGAACCTGGAAATACCAGGCGTTCAAACAGTCTCAGATGCCATAGTCTCATGATGTCCAATAAGGGTATCCTGGTGCGTCAAAGTTCCCAAAGGCCTCAGGGACCTCAGGCAATGCTCACACCAAGATCCTTTTAAATAGAAGAGTAGCTATGTGCAGTGTGGAAGGGCCAGTCCCAGTGTGCTAGAGTTCGGAGGAATCTCATGGATTCCTAGGTAGTACACACACTGGAGGGGCAGAACTTAAGTAATCTAGGAGTAGAAGTGAGAGTGATTGACATAGTTGATTTTTGAAAACAGTATAGAGGGAAAATCTTTAGGAGTGAAAATACTTTAGGAGTAGTAATAGTTTGAAGAAACATATTAGGAGTGAGAAACATGTTGAAAATCTTTTGAGGGAAAGGAAGGTTCAGCAAACAACAATATAGTCACAAAGCATCACATTTTCCAGTTTCAACTTCACTTTGTCAATCAGTTCTAGATGTACAAACAGTTACACAAAAGGGAGCAGGGGTTGGGAAGACAAGGCACTTGAAGCAGGAGTACATGAGAAGAAGGGTAAAGGCAGTCATGTTAGTTAATAGAGACACGGAGCAGGCAGGAATACTGACTACAATCATACTTAGTGATAAGCATGCTATTTAAGAACACACAAGACTGAAACACTGCAACAAACATATTGGCTAAACACAGTGAGACATAAGTCCGGATACAGAGGCAATCATGCTAAAGGATACAGGAAGAACCACAGAGATTTAATCACACAAAGTAGCCATAGTAGTTGGGGTTACAGGACAAGGAAGACACAAAAGTAACAGGCTGTTTAAGACCATATTGAATACTTAAGTAGAATAGATATGCTTGATTCAAACACTGAACAAGAGAGGGTGAAACTTAAGCATACTGATCACACCAGCAAACAGGAAAGAATAATTAAGTGCCTAAGCAATTAAACTAGTACAGAAAGAGACATAGATTCAACAAGGAGCACATAGATTTGAGTTTCATTGATATAGGAACATAACAGTTAAGGAAGCAAAAGCATAAAGTAAAGTGAGCAGGATTCCATAGTCTAGCCTTGGCTTTCAGCCGGCTAGACAAGCAATGAGCACAAGTAGTAGAAAGAGAGATGAGAGAAAGTTTATGTGTGTGTTTTTCTGAATTGTTGTTCGTGTTTGAGAGGTAGAACAAGAGTTTATATAGGAGTCGAATAGTGTAAGTAAATAAGGCAAGGCAGATAAATATTGCAAAATAAGGTAAGGAAGTAATCAAGTAATCAGTCAAGCTTGATAAGGGACAGAAAATTAGGGAGTTATACCCATAAATAACTCTGATTGAATTTTAAATAAGTCAAAAAATGGGTTTATCAGTCAATTAGGGTTAGAACCCTTAAATCAAGTAATCAATTTCACACATAAGGCAACACAGGTAATCAGAGACCAATCAAGGGTCAATTAACCCATAAATAGGCAAGAGACGTAAATTAAGAACCTCAGGATTAAGGGAAACAAATAGAAATTAGTAAATAACTTCAGTAAAAAAATGAAACCCTAGGTTATTAGGCTAATCAGTCAATTATTCAAACAATGACGGATAAGAGTTTGAAACAAAACAATGCATAGTCAGACAATTGAACAAGAAACATAATCATGCGAGAAAGATTAAACAAAACATAAGGATCTCATAAAACCTTTTGCGAAGCCAAAACCCTAATTTAAAAAATACCTGAAGTTGATTAACAGTGGGAAAATCAGAGGACCCTTAAAGAAAATAGCTATGGAAACTTGAAACACTTCAAATATGTAGAGATTTGGACAACAAATAACAAGGAAACCAAAAACCCTTCGTAACACAGTGCTAAAAATCAATTAATAGTAGAGAAATAAGAGAATCTTAAAGAAAAAATCAGTGATAAACTCAGAATCGTTCTAGATCTACAAAAATATGGACAGATTCAAGTCTAAATATTAGGGTTTTGAAGAAAAAGGAAAGGGTAAAGAGAATTTGGCCTTGAACCAGAGATTTGCACCTTAAGACATCGATAGAAAAGCACTCACAGACCATAGGCGGACTCTCAAGGAGTCTTGGACAAGATCTGGACTAGATCTCTTCGAGATCTTTCCATGAGATCGCAAGAACGAGCAACCGGGAGACGTAGGAGACAAGTAGAAGTCTCAAATAGCCATGGAAATCCATGGATCGAATAGGAATCAAAGGGATTAGGGCCGGTTTTGGGTGGCGGCGGCTAGGGTTAGAATTAGGTCTCAGAGAGACGGAGAGGATTAGGGATCTAGGGCGGCTGTTCGGTAAGAATGAATTAGGTTAGGGGGTCATTCAAGTTAAAAATGGTAAGAGTGAACGGTGGTTGTTGATCTCTAGGATCAACGGTCGGGATTGAAAGGTTTGAGGGCCGGGTTTTAATTTGATTTGGGCCTGGTCTTAGAGGGTTAGGGATTTGGGGTTGAAATTGGGCCATTTAATTAGGCTAGGTCCGAAATAAAAAAGGCCATTTGTTAAATACCCATTTAATTAATAAAAATAATTTTTAAAATTAACAGCTTACAAAAAATAATTTTCATGCATAGAAATGCTTCAAAATAATTACTCAATATCTTAAAAATACAATGAGCTATTTTCCGATAAAATAATGTAATAATGCATGCATGGGTTATAATTGCAAAGTTATTGCAATTGTAACCCAAAATGTAAAATATGGCTATTTGTGCAATAATTTGAGCCTAATATAAATATAAATAGCAATATTAAGCCATAAAATTGTTATAAAGTCCTTTGTGATGCAATTTGTACTTATTTATATAAATAAAATACTGGGATAAATTAATTAAAAATCCCTAAAAATATAGAAATTATGGAAAAATATCAATTGATGCTAATGCATAGTTTTGAAGGCATACATGCATTTAAAAAAATATTATAGGGGAAAATTGGGTATCAACAGTCTTTTCGCAGAGGGTTTCTCATCTATAGCGGTACCTATGACCAGATTGACCTAGAAGGGCGCTCCATCCAGATGGTTCGAGGAGTGCGAGGCGAGCTTTCAAAAGCTCAAGACTACTTTGAATACAACCCTAATGTTGGTGTTGCCTACGGGCTCGGGGTCCTATACTGCATGTTGTGATGCGTTAGGTGTTGCCCTTGGCACGGTGTTTATGCATAAGGTAATTGCCTACATGTCTCGACAGCTGAAGACCCATGAGAAGTATTATCTAGTCCACGACTTGGAGTTGGAAGACATTGTTCATGCATTGAAGATCTCGTGGCATTATTTTTACGGTGTCCCTTGTGAGGTCTTTATGAACCACCAGAGTCTACAACATCTGTTCAAACAGAAAGATCTTAACTTGCAACATCGGAGGTGGTTAGAGTTACATAAGGACTATGATATCACCATTATATATCATCTCAGGAAGGCTAATGTGGTGGCTGACGCCTTGAATCGAAAGGCGGAGAGTTTGGGTAGTTTAGCATATCTACCGGCAGTGGAGAGGCCATTAGCCTTGGATGTTCAGGCCTTAGCCAACTAGTTTGTTAGATTGGATGTTTCGGAGCCTAGTCGAGTTCTTTCCTGCGTGGTTTCTCGGTCTTCTCTATGTGATCGCATCACAGAGTGTCAGTATGATGACCCCCATTTGCTTGTCCTTAAGGACACGGTTCAGCACGGCGATGCCAAGGAGTTTACTATTGGGGATGATGGTATGTTACGAATGCAGGGTCGGTTATGTGTGCCAATGTGGATGGTTTACGCGAGTTGATTCCTCAGGTAGTACATAGTTCGTGGCACTCCATTCATCTAGGAGCCACTAAGATGTATCAAGACTTGACGCAACACTATTGGTGGAGTAGAATGAAGAAAGACAAGGTGGAGTATGTAGCTCGATGCCTAAATTGTGAGCATGTGAAGTATGAGCATCAATGGTCGGGTAGTTTGCTTCAGCGACTTGAGATTCCCGAGTGGAAATGGGAGTGTGTCACCATGGACTTTGTTGTTGGCTCCTACGG
Source organism: Nicotiana attenuata (assembly GCF_001879085.1). Lineage (NCBI taxonomy): Eukaryota > Viridiplantae > Streptophyta > Magnoliopsida > Solanales > Solanaceae > Nicotiana > Nicotiana attenuata. Next base: position 38,350 of record NW_017671673.1, read on the forward strand.
ACTCATAAGAACTTTGCTGCAGTATGGGTGATTGTGTACAGGTTGACCAAGTCGGCTCATTTCATTCCGGTATTAACTACCTATTCTTCATAGTAGCTGGCTCAAGTTTATATCCGCGAGATTGTCCGACTTCATGGCGTACCGGTATCCATCATATTTGACTGGGGTAAACAGTTCACATCACGTTTCTAGAGAGTTGTACAATGTGAGCTAGGCACACAGGTTGATTAGAGTACAACATTTTATCCTCAGACAGACGGACAGTCCGAGCGCACTATTAAGATATTGGAGGATATGCTTCGCGCCTGTCTTATGGATTTCGGCGTTGCTTGGGATCAGTTCTTGCCACTTGCGGAGTTTTCCTACAGCAACAACCAGTTGAGTATTTAGATGGCTCCCTATGAGGCCCTATATGGTAGACGGTGTCGTTCTCCAGTTAGGTGGTTTGAACCGGGAGAGGCTAAGTTATTAGGCACGGATTTGGTTCGGGATGATTTGGAGAAGGTCAAGATGATCCACGATCGACTTTGTACAGCCCAAGCTAGATAGAAGAGTTTTGCGGATCGGAAGGTTCGCGATATTGTATTCATGGTTGGAGAGCGAGTCTTGCTCCGAGTTTCACCCATAAAGGATGTGATGAGGTTCAGGAAGAAGGGCAAGTTGAACCCTAGGTATATCGGACCTTTTGAGATCCTTAAGAGGATTGGGGATGTGGCCTACAAGCTTGCTTAGTCACCTAGTTTATATACGGTCCATCTGGTGTTCCATATCTCTATGCTCCGAAAATATTATGGTGATCCGTCTCATGTTTTAGAATTCAGTATAGTCCAATTTGACGAGGATTTGGCTTATATTGAGGAGCCCATGGCTCTTTTGGACCGACAGGTCCGGAAGTTGATATCAAAGAGCATTGCTTCAGTAAAGATTCAATGGAGGGGTCATCTGGTCAAGGAGGTGACCTGGGAGGCCAAGCACGACATGCGAATTCGTTATTCTCATCTATTCACGACTTCAGGTATGTCCTTAATGCACGTTCATGGACAAACGTTTGTTTTAAGGGGGAGAATGTAACGACCTGATCGTTCGTTTTGTGTAAGTGCACCTCCTTTCCCCTTTTGATGCTTCACACATATGTGTTTATGGTTTTATGACTTGCGGGGTCGGTTAGGTTTGTTCCGGGAAGCTTTCGGGTCGATATAGACCCTTGATTCTTGCCTTAGAAGTTTAATTAGAAAATATTGACCAAACTTTGACTTTTGTGAAAACCCCAAAATTGTGTTTTATGGCTCCGATAGCTTCATATCGTGATTTTGGAGTTGGGCGTACGCCCGGAATTGATTTTGGAAGTCCGTAGGTTGATTTGAGTTGTTTTGCAATATTTGGCAATTTAAAGTTGAAAAGTTTGACCATAGGTTGACTTTTACCTATCGAGCTCAGAATTTGATTTTTCAACTTGGAATAGGTCCGTTATGGTATTTAGAACTTGCCTGCAAAATTTGGTGTCGTTTGGAGTTGATTTGATTAGGATTCGGACGCTTAGTTGTAATTCTAGAAGTTCTTGAAAAGTTCTTTGGAATTCATATGTTTTAAGTGTTCAATTCGTAGTTCCAGATGTTATTTTTGTATTTTGATCGCGCGAGCGAGTTCATATTATGTTTTTAGACTTGTGTGGGTTAGTTCGGAGCCCTGAGGGCTCGGATGAGTTTCAAAATCATATGAATCAAACTGAAAAATTGTGAAACTTTGTCAAGTTTTTGAAAAATAAGAAATTGAGTTTTGAGAGTCGATTTGGACTCTGATTTTGAAACTAATCACATATATGAACTCGTGGGGTCATAGGTAGACGGAATCTACCATTGGACCCGGGTTTTGACCGGGCGAGCCCAGGTTGACTTTTGTTGTTTTTTTGAAAAAAGGGTGAAGATCTTAGCTTTATCTATTACAATTGAATTCCCTAGCATTATTTGGTGATTTTAAGTCGATTTTTGTTAGATTTGAGCTATGTGGAGCTGGAGTTTAAAGGAAAAGCTATTTCCGAGTGTTGAATTGTCCTAGTTGAGGTAAATGTCTTGCCTAACTTTGTGTGGGGGAAATACGCAGTGTATTAGTTCCTAGAGTTTTGTGGCTGCTTGCCAAGTCTGCCAACAAATAAAAGATACTCACCATCTTCCCGTTGGACTACTTCAGCCTCTGCCCATTCCCTCTATGGTATTTGAGGATATAGCAAGGGATTTTATCACATGCTTGCCAAGTTTGAGGGGTAAGTCGACTATCATGACTGTTGTGAATCGACTGTCAAAGTATGGACACTTCATCGCCTCACCATCTTCCTTCACTGCACAATCAGTTGCAGAGGCCTCTGTAGCGGGGATCATTTGACTCCACTGCCTTAGAAGGTGGATTTTGACTGACCGCGACCCTCATTTCTTGCATAGTTTTTGGCAGGAACTTAATCATTTGCAAGGCACCACCTTAGTTATGAGCACCGCGTACCTTATAATTGTTAAATTACTTTCATGCTTAGCTGAACTTGTTGCCTCTAGTAATGTTACATGTTATCTCTCACATTGTTGATTATCATTATTTGAAATTACTTTTCGTGTTATCTCTCCCAGTGTTGATTATCATTATTTGGAGTTATCGTTCATGTTATCCCTTCCCTTGTTGATGTTCATTATTTGAAGTCGTTGCTACACGTTATCTCTTCTGTTATGAGTTATTCTTATCCAACATCATGGTTATACATTATCTCTCATTGTTGAGTTATTGGTGTTTAAGTTGTGAAAGTCGTTATCACGTTGAGACAAAATTGTTATTGTTGAAACACCTTCCTTGTTGAGAAATTACATTCCTTGTTGTTGTTGTTGTTATTCTTGTACCTGCAGTGGTGGAGTCGTGGGCTATTGTTGTCGAAACATTGATACTATTAATTTTTGGCAAATTATGATATATGGGCACTTGTGGTGCGAGTTGTTATTGAAATGTGGCATTGACGTGCATGCGACTGTATAAGGCTTGGGTTTGATATGCATGTGGCGGTATAAGGTGGGACTTATTTGTGTGTTGCTTGTGGGAGAACACGTGAAGCCACATGGCGTCATAAGGTGGGCTAAAGTACGTGTAGCTATTTCGAGAAAACTGTTTTCAAAACCTATTTCAAATGTAAGGCTCACGTGGCGGTAAGGAAAAATTGTGATTGAGATTGTGTATTGTGAATACGAGGCGGTACCTCGGTTGCTATTCTTGATTTATAAGAGGTGGTGATTCTTATTATACACGAGGCGGTACCTCATTGTGTTATTTTTATATCTCATGTTGCAAAGAGCTTTGGGCGGAAATGTTCTTGTTGTTTTGTTCTTCTTTGTTCTAGAAGTTGTTGTCTATATATGATCATTGTTCTAGTTCTCTTTAGTTCCTTCTTTTATGTATTCCCATGTTTAATTTCCGGTATTAGTTCATGTTATTATCTTGTTTCATATCAATTATTTCTTTGTTTTCCCTTATTTATCCTTATTACATTTTCATGCTGCTTATTTATATCCTAGTAGGTGTCTTGACTTGGCCTCGTCACCACTCTACCGAGGTTAGGCTTGATACTTACTGGGTACCGTTGTGGTGTACTCATACTACGCTTCTGCATATTTTTCTGCAGATCCAGATACGTCTGCTCGTGCCGGTCGTTAGAGATCATTTGTAGCTGCCTTACGGAGACTTCAAGGTATGCCTGCTCCCCTTTCCTATTTTACTTCCTGTTGTATTTCTTTTAGACTGTGATGTATTAGATATTCTAGTTGTATTTTATAGAGCTTATGACTCGATTCCACCGGTTTTAGGGTAGTGCATTGATGAGATTATGTTTTGTATCGGAAGGTTATATTAGTTATTCAGCTTTATTTTAGCATTTTGATAATTTTTTCTGCCAGTTATTATTATCTGTTAGGCTTACCTAATTGAGGAGACTAGGTGCCATCACGACATCCTACGGAGGGAAATTGGGGTCGTGAGAGTATGATTATTTTTGTACTAGAAGAGCATGCTTCATTCTTCAACTATTGATATCTATAATTCTTGTCATATTATCTACTATTTGAGTTCTCAATTTCGTTATTATACTTGTGCGGTAGGTATACGGAAGCATTTGGCCTTGTCACTGCTTTTTTGAGGTTAGATTTGATATTTACTAGGTGCTAATTGTGATGTACTCATAGTACACTTCTGCACATCTTTTGTGCAGATCCTCAGGTGGGCCCTAACAGAGCTTCTTTATAACAACATAGCCGGTCGTTTTGAGTATTTTAGCCCCGTTTTCCCTATTTGATGCTTTACATATGTGTATTTATGGTTATGTGACTATTCAGGGCTGGTTGGTTAAATTTTGGGGAGGTTTTGGAGTGAATTTGGACACTTAGTCCCAAGGTTAGAAGCTTAAGTTGTAAGAGTTGGCCGAAGTTTGACTTTTGTGTATACGATCCCAAAATAGAGTTTTGATGGGTCCAACAGCTTCGTATGGTGATTTTGGACTTACGGGTATGTCCGAATTTTTATTTGGAGGTCTGTAGGTTGGTTTGGTGCTTTTTGATGAAAGTTAGAAAGTTGAAGGTTTGGAAAGTCGATAGGTTTGACCTGCTGTTGACTTTGATGATATCAGGTTTGGATTTTTGTTTTGGGAGTTGTAATAGGTCTGTTGTATCATTTGGAACTTGCATGCAAAATTGAGGTTATTCGGAGTTGATTTGATATGGTTCGACAAGAGTTTTGAAAGTTGAAAGTTCATTAGTTCCTTAGGCTTGAATTGGGGTCTGATTCATAGTTTTGAAGTTGTTTTGGTTGATTTGAGGCCTCGAGTAAGTCCGTGTTACGTTTTGGGACTGGTTCGTGTGATTGGATAGGGTCCCAGGGCCTCGGGTGTGTTTCAGATTGATTTCAGATCATTTTGGACTTTGTTGCTTTGCTCAAGGCTTCTAATTTATGGTGTTTTCGCACCTGCATGTGTAAGGATGGATGCAAGTGCGAGGTCGCATCTGTGATGAGGGACCGTAGATGCGTGAGCGCAAGTGCGAAGTGTTGGCCGCAGAAGCGAAAGGTTTGCGAGTTGAGCTTGACCGTAGATGCGGGCTTCTTTCCATAGAAGCGGAGCCGCAGATGTAGTCAAGTCACCGCATATGCGATTTAGCTGGGTAGAATATTTAATATCAAGGGTTTGGTCATTTTATTATTTTGGAGTTGTGGAGCTCGGCTAGGGGCCCTACGTATATTGGTCCATTTGAGGTGCTTGAGAGAGTTAGAGAGGTGGACTACAGACTTGCCTTGCCACCTAGTCTATCGGGATTCCACTTAGTGTTTCATGTTTCTATGCTCCGAAAGTATTATAGGGACCCATCTCATGTTTTGGACATCAGCAAAGTGCAGTTGGATGAGGATCTGACTTGTGATGTGCAACCGGTGGCCATTTCGGAAAGGCAGGTTCAAAAGTTGAGGTCAAAGAAATTAGTATCGATGAAGGTTTAGTGGAGAGGTCAGCCGGTCGAGGAGGCTACTTGGGAGACCGAGCAGGAGATGCAGAGCAGATATACTCACCTTTTTGAGACTTCATGTTTGATTCTAGACTCGTTCATGGATGAACGTTTGTTTAAGAGGAGGAGAATGTAATGATCTGGCCAGTCATTTTGAGTATTTCACCCCCCTTTTTCCTATTTGATGCTTTACATATGCGTATTTGTGGATACGTGACTTGCCGGGGTGGTTGGTTTGGTTTCGGGGAGGTTTTGGAGTGAATCGGGACACCTAGTCCCAAGGATGGTATGGGAGTTGAGCTGGACCATAGATGCGGGCTTCTCTCTGCAAAAGCAGAGACGCAAAAGCGGTCAAGTCACCGCATATGCGATTTAGCTAGGCAGGATATTTAATATCAAGGGTTTGGTCATTTTTGGAGTTGTGGAGCTCGTCTAGGGGCAATCTTTGGAGGGCTTTTAATCACAATTGAAGGGGTAAGTAATCCTTACTTGATTTTGGTGTTAGATATTGATCTCCCACAGATTATTATACCTAATTTATATGAATTTAAGGTAGAATTTGGGGGTTTTGGATTATGATTTTAGAGAGTGAGATTTGATGATTTGAGGGTCGATTTGAGGTTGAAATTGGAAGAAACACATATATTTGGACTCGTATATGAATGAGTGTTCAGAATTTGTGAGCCTTGTCGGATTCTGGGGTGCGGTCCCGGGGTTGAATTTTTGGTATGACTTTGCTTAATTGATTCAAGATCTTAGCTTTATCATTTGGAATTGTTTCCTATTGCTCTTATTGATGACACTAAGTTATTTTGGCTAGTTCGAGCCGTCTGGAGGTTGATTCACGCGGGAATGGCTTCTTAGAGTACTGATCTGGCTTGCTTGAGATAAGTATCTTACCTAAACTTGGTTGGGGCACTAGTTGCTTGAGTTATTTGTGATAGCTATGTGCTATAAGCGCGCAATTGTGAAGGGATGAGCCCATGTGCGTGCACCGGGGTATTATTCATGCTCGGGGTAGTGCATAGGCTATGATATGCCTTAAACTGACTGCTAAGATTTATGTTGTGATGTTTCTTATATTTGTAACACTATTGTGAGATATTTGAACCATGTTTGGAGTTACGTAGAGGTTAATCTCCTATTTGAGCTTGATAATTGTAACTTATGTGATGCAATTGCCTGATTTGAGTTATGATAGCACATTTTGCTTATGCATTCACCTTAGCATGTCACTTATACCCGTCCAGGAGTATGAAACTATATTCAATGGTATACATGCATTCTTGTATATTTGCTTTGTGTGTGATACGATTTGGACTGGTAGCACATGACGACGCCGTGTAGTTTGCGATATTGAGCCTGTGACCATGTTGGGCGGACTATGATATTGAGTTTGTGACCACGCCGGCGGGTTATGATATTGAGCATGTGACCACACCGGGTAGATTATGATATTGAGCTTGTGAACATGCCGGGCGGATTGTGATATGAGCCGGTGATCACGCCGGGAGGATTATGATTATTTTCACGTGATTACGTCGGGCAGCATGTGGATATGCATCCATCCCCCCTAAGGTCACCCTCTCATGATTTTTCTTAATGGTGTACACGCAGTTTGAGGAAACTGATCAGTGGTTTGGTACGGTTATGGAAATTATGAGGAAAAGCTGGCCAATGTTTGATTTGGTTATTGCATTTATCTTTACTTTCAATTTCCTTTGTTGTTTACCTGATTTATTTGCACATCTTGTTTATATGTTGGACTGTTGACTGAGCAGAGTATATTAAGTAATTGAGTTCACCAAGGTAGTTCTTCTGTGATTCATGACTTAACCATATTATTGTTCTGTACTTGTTGGATTTATGAACGGTACATATGTTTAGCGACTATCATTTATAATTCTTACTTATATTACCTTGTTGAGGCTAGTTATAATACTTGCCGAGTACATGGTATCGATTGTACTCATACAATACTGTGCACTTAATTGGGTAGATCCAGGTGTTGGACCGAACCACCAGTAGCTGAGATTTGTTGTCGAGTATCTTGGAGAGATAAGGTAGAGCTTCCTCTCGACCGTAGTCTTGGCGTATCTTTTCACTTGTACTGTTGTGTTTTATTCGAACAATATTGTTATTTGGTACTTCAGACTTGTATTTCCTTTTTAAAGCTCATGACTCTGTAGTTACCAATTCTGGCGAATTTGTTATGTATCGACGTTGTTGTTTATGTTAAATGGCCTTAGACTAATATTATTTCTGTTTATTCAGTATTTATATTTCGTTTTTGTTATGTTTGGCTTGCCTAACAAGTGAGTTAGGCGCCATCATGGCCGGTTGGTAGTTTTGGGTCGTGACATTATTGATTGGTCTTTGGAGGCTACACGAAGACTTAGGGTGAGCTGCACTTCATGGATCTACTTCGTAGTTCCTGAGTCCATGTTCTTTACATATTTCCAGTATACTTTTATTTCAGACGGCTTGTGATGTAGACATATTTGTTCTCATTTTCATAGTTTGCTTGTGTACTTGTGCCACCTTGTCTTGGGGGTCGTACTATATTTGGCCGTGTGTAGGCCATATTTTTGTCTTATCTGATATTGTTACTTTTTTTAGACTTATTTCCATCTTTAATTATTATATATCTCCATTAGCTAATGAAAATGGACTACCTATGTTGGATCGGGAGTTGGCTTTCTTAGTAAGTTCGGATACGCACCATCATGGCCTTAAGGTGGGAATTTTTGTCGTGACACCAAGGGTCCAACAACTCATTATCAAGTCTCATACATATGTAAAATTCATCAACTAGCATATGTAGATTATATGTGTGGATAAAGCATGTAAAAATGCATGAATATGCACAAATGATCACTTGAATAGCCAAGCTTCCATCTTTATGCTCAATAACTTATCACATAGAAACATCACAATTAACCAGAAACCCATCGGTTTCTCACAACATGCGGGTATGCCATCAAGAGAGAGACATGAGAGGGCGACCCTAGGGGGATGGATTCAAATCCACACTCTGCATTGCCTAACCCTCGTGTACTGCATGGCAAAAACCTCATGTGTATAGCCTACAATGATATCAATATCACCATAATTGCACAACAAAGACCTCGTGCCAAATCAATAAGAATATCTCAATCATCACACGTTAAAGACCTCATGCTAAATCAATAACAATATCACAATATTCGAATGATAAAAACCTCGTGCCATAACCTCGGTCTATACGCGAGAACCATATGCAGGAATGTATGGATATGAATAAGATATAATCATATATAATGCACAGGGACTGATACATAACCATGCATAGGTGTGTACATGTATATAAGGGATTATCCCTAGGTAGGATGTATGCCTATATGTATGTATGACTACTGACCTAACATGTAATACATCATCCAAATAATCATCATGTCCAAAAAGGAATCAAAAGCCATATAATAGTCTTTAACGTGGGTTAGGAAACTCAGGTGCTCATACATCAATTTAAGTCATAACACCAAAATAACAAGTACGGGTGTGTGTTCATAATATTCGTGTGACTGCGTCCAAAGCAAGTATAACAATTGATCTCAAGAATAGCCTCAGCACTAACTCTATCATGGTTTATTGTGCTCACGTAGCCAATCAAATTGAGTAAAACATAGAACAAATAAAACACACTACTAAACACGGCATAAAGTAGTCTAGAATCTACCCCTGAGCATGAATACCCATGATAAATTTATATACGTTCGTCACCTCACAATCATCGCACAAATACCTCGTGCCAAATCAGTAACAACATCACAATATTCATATGGCAGAAACCTCATGCCATAATCTCAGTCCATATCCGAGAACCATATGCATGAATTTATGCATATGAATAAGAGATAAGCATATATAATACACATGGATTGAGAGTTCACTGTGCATGGGTGTATGCATGTATATAAGGGATGATCCCTAGGTAGGATGTATGCCAATATGTATGTATGACTACAGACACACCATGTAACAAGTCATCCAAAAAATCATCATGCCTAAATAAGCATCTAAAGCCATATCATAGTCTTTAATAAGGGTAAGGAAACTCAAGTCGTCAAACATTAATTTAAGGGATAATACAAAAATAACAAGTACGAGTGTGTGTTCATAATATTCGCGTGAATACGTCCAAAGTATGTATAAAAATTGATCTCAAGGATAATTAATCATGCTCAAAGTAAGGCACGGTTAGACTTAAAATTAACTCTATCATGGTTTATTGTGCAAATGCAGTCAATCAATTGAGTAAACATAGAACAAGTAGAACACACTACCAAACATGTCATAAAGTAGTCTAGGATCTACCCCCGAGCATGAATACACATGGCGCACGCATATACATTCGTCACATCATATATGCATCACCACTGCATGTATTGCATCAATTATTAGGAAAAATTCCCCAAACCAAGGCCAGACAAGACACTTACCTCATCCGTCTAGTCCGAAGCTCCCGAATCGCTTTTACTTGAGAAATCACCTTCAACCGGCTCGAATCTAATAAAGAATCATCCAAGGAAATCAAAAAATGCTATAGGAAGTGACCCCAATCCATAAAGCTTCGATCTTTGAAGAATTCTCAAGAACTCAACAAATGTCAACCCGGGACTGCGTGCCCAAAATTCAAAACCAATACCAAATCTTGATGAATAATAACCTGCCGAGTCCAAATATGTGATTAGATTCTAAAACTGAGTTCAAATCGATACTCAAATTACCAAAATACACTATCTTAAAATGTAGACAAAACCCCCAAATTTTATCTCAAAATTCTAAGTTTTAGGTATCAAAATCCTTGCGGAATCAGTATATAAAACAAATCCTAGTGAAAATTCCTTACCTCCATTGTAGTAGTGAAATAACTCTTCCATATCTCCTCTTTTGAAGTCTAGGGCTCAAAATATCAGAGAATGAGTCAAAGTAGTGAAGTTCCACTTTATATATACTACCTAGTGATGCCCTACGCAGTCGCGGACACCACCCACGCAATTGCAAAGCGTAAAAATCCTGCCGCCTGCCAGCCCTCTTACGCGATCGTGAACACACTCATGCGGTCGCGCTCCATAGCCTGCCAATGCTTCGCGATTGCGGTTGAGCACCATGCATTTGCGATGAAAAACCATCTCGCCAGTCCTCTCCTATGTGATTGCACAACACCAGTCGTAACCGTGATTTGACCACACAATCTAACTCCATGATCGCGCTATAGCTTTGCTATCGTATATAATAAAAAACCCTGCTCCTATTTCCTTCACCGCGATCGTGATACATACTAATGACTGCAAAACCAGCAACTCAATTAGCTCCAAAATGATCTGAAACCACCCCGAAACACACCTGATCCCCCGGGCTCCTATCCAATCATACCAACAAATCCAAATACACAAACTTATCCAAAGACCCAAAATACCACAAATAACATCAAAACCAAGAATCAAAGATCGAAATCCATTTTTTAACTTCCACTAACTTCGCCAAATGCGTCTGAATCAAACTTAGACATTCCAGATCACAACCAAACTTTGTAAACAAGTTCCAATCAACTAAATAACCTTTACAAGGTCTCAAAACCACAACAGGAATCTGATAATACCGAATTCAACTCCTAGTCAGACCTATGAACTCTACAATTCTTCAATTTGCCAACTTTTGATAAATAAGTTAAAACCTTCTAGGAACATCTAAATATAAATTCGAACATATGCCCAAGTCTAAAATAACCATACAAACCTATTGAAATCATCAAATCCCGATTCCGAAGTCATTTACTCAAAATTTAAACCATGGACAACTCTTCCAACTTAAAGCTTCTAAATTGAGATCACTCTATCAAATCGATCCTGAACCTTGAATATCAAATCAACCATATATGCATGTCTTAATACATCATATGAAACTACTCAAGGTCTCAAATCTCCTAAAAGGAAGCTAAAGCTCAAAATGACCAATCGAGTCATTACACAAATTGTTGCTTCCCCCGTCAGAGAATGGGAAAAGCCAGTTTTAGCGCCTCCTTGGACAAATTGTGTTGCTTGTGCATATGTCACAGTGCAATAAAACTTCCCAAGTGCATATTTGCATCCTCGGATACTAAAACCCCAGATAAACCCTTGTTTTCAAGCATGTGGAGCATAATGTTATTTGCGTAGAAATTTGCGGTAGCCATAATCATTGGAGAAATAATGGCATTAGCATAGACCATGTTCTACACATTTTTATTATTTCCCACTTTATTCTACGCATCACCCGTCGTACATATATCATCTGAAACATTATTTGCTTGATAAAGGATTTATCAGGCCAAGTGTTTCTCCTTAGGGTGCATCGGTGTTATTTGTGAAGAAGAATGATGGTTCTTTGAGGATATGCATTGATTATCAGTAGTTGAACAAGGTTCTATAAGAACAAGTATTAATTGCCTCATATTGATGATTTTTTTGACCAACTTAAAGGTGCCAAGGTTTTTTTCCAAGATTGATTTGAGCTCCGGCTATCATCAGCTGAAGGTTAGGGTTTTGGATGTCCCTAAGATAACTTTTAGGACTCTTTATTGTCATTATTAGTTCTTGGTGATGTCATTTGGTTTGACTAATGCTCTAGTGGCGTTTATGGATTTTGATGAACCGAGTGTTAAATCCATATTTGGATTCCTTTGTGATTATGTTCATTGATGATATTTTGGTTTATTCTTGTTGTAAAGAGGAGCATAAGCGACACTTGTGGGTTGTTCTTCATACTTTGAAGGATTGTTAGCTTTATGCCAAGTTTTCAAAGTGTGAGTTCTGGTTGGACTCAATTGCCTTTTTGGGCCATGTTGTGTCTGCTAATGGTATAAAGTTGATCCTAAGAAGATTGAAGTGGTCCAAAATTGTCCTAGAACTACTTCAGCTATAGCGATTCAGAGTTTCCTAGGTTTGGCAGGCTACTATCGTCGCTTTATTGAGGTATTTTCATCTATTGCAGCTCCATTTAACAAGTTGACTTAGAAGGGTGTTCCTTTCTAATGGTCTGATGAGTGTGAGGAGAGTTATCGAAAGCTCAAGGTTTCCTTGACTAGGGCTCTAGTGTTGGTGTTGCCTACAGGTTTAGGGCCTTATACCGTGTATTGTAATGCTTCACACATTCGGCTTGGTGCAATTTTGATGCATGATGGTAGGGTGATTGCCTCCACATTTTGACAGTTAAAGACTCACAAGAAGAATTATCTAGTTCATGATTTGGAATTGGCAGCTATTATGCATGCACTTAAGATTTGGAGGCACTACTTGTATGGGTGTCATGTGAGATTTACATTGATCATCGTAGTCTTCAGCACTTGTTCAAGCAAAACAATTTGTGTTTGAGGTAGTGAAGGTGGTTGGAGTTGTTGAAAGACTATGATGTCACTATCGTGTACCATTAGGGTAAGGCAAATATGGTAGTTGATGCCTTGAGTAGAAAAGTAGAGAATATGGGGAGTTTGGCATTTATTCGAGTTGAGGAGAGGCCAGTTGGCTATGGATGTTTAGGCCTTGGACAACAGATTTGTGTGATTGGATATTTTCTTTAGCTAAGAAGAGTTCTTGCTTGTATGGTGTCACATTCATCTTTGTTGGAGCACATCGGGGCTCGTCAATTTAATGATCCTCATTTGTTGGTGTTGAAGGACATAGTGCAGCATGGTGGTGCAAAGAAGGTGGTGATTGGAGATGATGATGTTATGCGGCTTCAAGATCGGATTTTTGTTCTGAATATTGATGGTTTGAGGGAGTTCATTCTTGAAGAGGTTCACAATTCGAGGTATTCTATTTATCCAGGTGTCACAAAGATGTATCATGAATTGAAGCAACATTATTAGTGGTCATAGATGAAGAAGGAAATTGTTGGGCATGTCTCAAAGTGCTTGAATTTCCAGCAAGTGAAGTATGAACAAGAGAAACTAGGTAGTTTGACTCAAAGGTTGGTTATTCTAGAGTAAAAGTGGGAGCGCATTACTATGGAGTTTGTGGTAGGACTACCATGGACTTTGAGGAAGTTCGATGCTATTTGAGTCACTGTGGACAGATTGACCAAGTCTGCACATTTCATTCAAGTGATGACTTCTTACACTTTAGAGAATAGTTTATATCAACATTAGAGAGATTATTCATTTGCATGGTATGCCCATTTCTATCATTTCAGATCTTGGCATTCAGTTCAGATCATACTTTTGGAGAGCTATTCAGTGACAGTTGGTCGCGCAGGTGGAGTTGAGCACTGCATTTCACCCGCAGACAGATGGCCAGTCCAAGCGGACTATTCTGATCCTTGAGGATATGCTGAGAACCTGTGTTATTGATTTTGGATGCCATTGGGATCAATTTCTACCATTGGCGGAGTTTGCCTACAACAACAACTATTAGTCCAACATTCAAATAGCATTATATGAGGTTTTATATGGTAGGCGGTATCGTTCTCCTATTGGTTGCTTTAAGCTTGGAAGGATAGGATATTGAGCACGAATTGGTTTGTGATATGCTAGATAAGGTGGAGTTGATTCAGGATCGTCATTGGACAACACAGAGTAGGCAAAAGAGTTATGCGGACAAGAAGGTCTGCGGTGTGGCTTTTATGGAGGGCGATAAGGTACTTTTAAAAGTTTCGCGTATGAAGGTCGTGATGAGATTTGGAAGAAGGGCAAGGTAACTCCAAGGTTCATTAGCCCGTTTGAGGTATTGGAGAGAGTTGGGGAGGTTGCTTATAGGCTTGCTTTGCCTCCTAGTCTTTTGGGAGTTCATTAGCTATTTCATGTTTTATAGGCTTCAGAAGTATCATGAAGACACGTCTCATGTATTGGACTTTAGCACAATACATCTTGATCAGGATCTGACTTATGAGGAAGAGCCAATAGCTATTATAGATTGGTAGTTTTGAAAGTTGAGATCTAAGGAAATTCCTTCCATAAAAGTGCTTTGTAAAGGACAACTTAATGAGGAGGCTACTTAAGAGTCCGAGTATGATATGAGGAGTAGATTTTTGCATCTCTTTTTTCCAGTTTAGGTACATTTCTATGCCCGTTCGAGGACAAACGTTTCTTTAAGAGGGGGACCATGTAATGACCCGATAGATTATTTTGAGTTCTAGCTTTCCTTTTCATGATTTGCGAACTTGAATAGCTGCAATTGATGATTTATGACATGTGTACATGATTCATTTTGATTTACGGGAAGTTTAGTTGTGTTTAGGAAGAGAAATTCTTCTTCTAGAACTTAAATGTAGTTGGAGTTGACCACAGTCAACATTCTCGGTAAACGACCTCGGATCGGTATTTTAACTATTCAGGCAGGTTCATACGATGATTAGACCTGCACGTATGTTTGGTTGGGGTCCTAGGTGATTCGCAATTGTGTTTGACTTTTGTGTAAATGACCTCAAAATGGGATTTGATAATCCTAATAGGTTGTATGGTAATTTTGGACTTAGACGTATGATCAAATATGATATTTGAAGTTCCTTAGAATATTTTGAGCTTATTTGCCGAAAGTTGGTAATTTGAAGAATTGGGGAGTTCTTAAATTTGACCAATAGTAGATCTTGATGATATCAGGCTCTAAATATTGTTCTAAAACTTGGAATAGCTTCGTTTTGTTGTTTGGAACTGGTGTGCAAAGTTAGAATGTAATCCGCATTGGTTAGGCTTAAATCGGACGCTTGATGAAAGTTTGGATGTTCTTGAACTTAAGAGAAGTTCAACTTGTGATTTGATCTTTGATTCGTTGATGTGATGTTATCGTATGTGTTTGGAGGCTTTAGATAGGTCCAGGTAGTATTTATGAACTTGTTGGTATGACTAGACGAGGTCTTGAGTGGCTCGAGTGAGTTTAGGACCACTCGGAGCATATTAGGAGTTGTTGATGTGCTGGTGTCTAGTGTTCATCGCGTTCGCAAGGGGAGTCATGTGTTTGCAATGAAGGATTTGGAGCCGGGGAGCATTTGTTCTTCACGTTTGCGCCTAGAGGATTTGTTGACTTTTCCAAATATGTTAAAAACTGAATCTTTTTAGTATTATCAGGGTTTATTAAGCTTGTTTTGACATAGTTGAGTATTATTTAACTAGATTCGAGTTGTTGGAAGCTTATTCTAAAGGGAAAACGATATTGGATTGTAGATTTATTCCTAAAAGATGTAAGTGCCTTGGTTAACCTTGATTTGAGGGAACTAAGTTGTGCTTGGGTCTATTTTCTACGTGCTATATGTGTTGGAGCGGCATATATACACAATGATGAGTGTATATGCGCTTGCCATGGTTAAAGCATGCATGTAGGTCTAGCCTTATTCATGCCTTGTTTGCTTCATGTATTATTTTTCCTATGCTTTAGATAGTTTATTAAATTACTTTTTTTCATATACATGTTAGTACTATATTTAAGCTTTATTGAGATATTTGGACATTACGGTTCTTGAAATGTTGGCTCATCTATTGGTGCAAAGGTCATGATTATCTCCTACGAGGTGTATTAATCTTAACCAGTCTCATTGATGTTATTTATGCTTATCACTTTGCTTGGCACTGATTTACATATGCTTGGTGAGAACGAGTGATTATGCATGACGGGTGTTTTCGTATTGTGAGGATGAGTAATTATACACGACATGTATTTTCGTGTTGTGAGGTTGAGAGATATTGCACGATGGGTATTCTCATGCAGTGAGGATGAGTGATATATATATGATGGGTGCTTCCATTCTATTTGATAAGATATATTTTACTCATCCTTTGTTATGCAAATTTGTGGACTCGGCTATGTTGTCACATTGTTGTCGTTTTATTCTTTTGGATTTGAGTTTTGGAGACATGTGTGGTTATGACATTGAGAAACATGATGGTTATTAGCTTTCGTTTCTCATTTTATCATTTCTTGTATTTACTCTTATTATTTCTCAAATTACTTATCTTGTTATTTTCTTTTTTCGTTTTATTTCTTATTAACGTCAAATGCTTATAAAGTAGGTGTTTTGTCATAGCCTCGTCGCTACCTTATTATGGTTAGGCCCGATATTTACTGAGTATATTAGGTTAGTTGTACTCGTACTACAATTCTGCACTTCTTGTACAGATTCAGGTGTTGGACTAACGGAGTCCCGTGTAGGGCTTAGTCGTTACCATTCGGGAGACTCGAGGTAGTGCTGCTGTCACGACCCAAAATCCACTAAGGGTCGTGATGGCACCGGACACCGCTATCAGGCAAGCCAACCAAAAATACTTAATTAAATTCTCGTTTTAAATATTTTCGAAACCACTTCTTTTATACGTTTAATCAGTACATAATACATTCCACTGAAGAAATAATGAGACATTTAACAACTTTTTTAAAATTTTTTGATTAAACCCATAAACATCCCCAAAACCCGGTGTCACAAGTGCATGAGCAATTTCTAAGAAAAATCGAATAAAGTACAACAGCTATCCGGAATACAATTGGATAGAAAATAAATAGAATCCTGAGAGAGACTATACTAGCTGCGGGTCGCCTCGAGGAAATACAGCTCACCTAGTCTCCGTGTCAATCATGCTGCTACGCCCACTAGGCCACTAGAGGTGCATGAGCCTGTGCAACAAAAATGCACAGAAGTGTAGTATGAGTACAAAAATAACGTGTACTCAGTAAGAATCCCATCTAATCTCGAAGAAGTAGAGACAAGAGGTCAACTTCGACACTTACTAAGGGTCCAATAATATTATATCAATGATATATTAAATCGTGGATTTTTATAAGCATAATTTTAATCCAACACAGTGAAGCAAGTAAACAATTCTTTCTTTTATATGAAATTTCCAAATTCCTTTTCATCATTTATACAAATATTCTCAAGCCGGGAAGAGGCTATAACAACTTTAACAAGTTCAAGGCAAGCAATACAAGCATGCGCAAATCATGCCGAGGACGTACGGCCCGATACAACAATATTTAAAATTGTGCACTGCCAGAGGGTCGAATGGCGCGAACCATAGATGCATCTATTTAATCTACCAAGGCGTTCTTCCAGAATTTAAACACGCACAGACAGTAAATCAAGAAGTCATCAGGACACAATAATCCAAAGAAAACCAATTCTCTTTTAGCGATTCAGAAAAATGAAGTTAAATTCCTTTTAGAAATTCATTTACCAATTCGATAGGATTTAAGCAGTTCAAACTGTCAATAACATTACAAATATTCCAAGTACAGCATGCTTTTGGATCCTAGACTACCCGGACAATAACATAATATTAGCTACACACGGACTATCGTCACTTCGTGCGTACGTAGCCCCCACAAACAGGAGCACATAACCAATTAATTCACCTATGGGGACAATTCCCTCTTACAAGGTTAGAAAGGAGACTCACCTCGCTCCGAAGATCCATAACCGGCATTCCACGCCCTTCCGAAGACTTAAATCGATGCCAAATACTCCAAAACTAGCCAATGATTATGCAAATTCATTAATATACAATAAACTACTCATATTAATCCAATTTATAACAATTCCTAACCCCGATCGAAAAGTTGATAAGAATGCCCTCGGGCTCACGTGCCCGGATTTCGAAATTTTTTGAAGATTAAGCTTACCCATAACTTCACGAACTCAAATATATAATTTACTCTCAATTCCATACCCAAAATCGTGGTCAAATTCCAAGAATATCAATTTCTAGGTCTTTCCACCAAAACCCCAAATTTCTACCAATTTACATGCTAAAATCCATACATAATCAATGTATTTAACTCAAGATAGGTGGGGATAGCTTACCTTATCGTTGATGATGAAAATTCCCTCTTGAAACCCTCCAAGAATCGCCCAAACCAAAGAAAATATGAGAGAAAATGGCCAAACCCCGATTTTTAAAACACATTCTGCCTCCAGCCTTTTCTGCACCTGCGGTCCCCTGACCGCTTCTGTGGTTCCGCAGGTGTGAGCCATCCTACCGCTTCTACGGTTTCCTCCGGGCTCCTCTTTTTCCGCTTCTGCGCCCTTTCTTCTGCAGATGCGGTCCCGCATCTGCGGCAAAACGACCGCATCTGCGGTCCCAGCTCTCTTCACACCCAACCGCTTCTGCGGTTCAATTCCTCGCTTCTGCGGGGCTGCTTCTGCGGCGAACCCTCCGCAGAAGTGGTTATACCAGCAACCAGACCCCTTCAATTATCTCTAAAATTCCTTTTTCGATCCGTTAACCTCCCGGAATCCACCCGAGGCCCCCGGGACCTCAACCAATCATACCAACCAGTCCCAAAACACATTACGGGCTTGCTCGAGGGCTCAAATCATATCAAACAACGCTAAAATCATGAATCGACCTCCAATCCAAGCTTTATGAACTCTAGAATCTCAAACTTCTACTTTCAATGTTTAAACCTATCAAATCATGTCCGATTGACTTCAAACTTTGCGCACAAGTCATATTCGACATTACGGACCTACTCCAACTTTCGAAATCGGATTCCGACCCCGATATCAAAAATTCCACCTCCGGTCAAACCTCTCAAAAACCTTCAAATTTCTATCCTTAGCCAAATGGCTCCAAAATGCTTCACGGGCATCCGAATTCACTTCCGATCGCGCTCCCAACTCCAGAATCACCATATGGAGCTACTCCTAGACTCGGAATCCCAAACGGATATCGATAACACTGAAATGCACTTCAACCGAAACTTATGAAATTTCTTCCAAAATGCTAACTTCCACAATAGGCGCCAAAACACTCCCGGGTCCCCCAAAACCCGATCCGAGCATACGCCCATGTCCGAAATCATCATACGAACCTGTTGGAATCTTCGAATCCCGATTCTGAGGTGGTTTAATCTGAAATCCAATCCTAGTCAATTCTCTCAACTTAAAGCTTCCGAAATGAGAATTTCCTCTCCAAGTCAACTCCGAACTTCCCGAAATTTAATTCTGACCACGCGTACAAGTCATAATGCCTGAATTGAAGCTACTCATGGCCTCGAACTGCTGAACGACACGCTAGGGCTCAAAACGATCGATCGGGTCGTTACATCCTCTCCCACTTAAACATACGTTCGTCCTCGAACGTGCTAGGAACTGTGCTGGGGTTGTCTGGAATTACTGCTTAATACCTCGTGCACCTACCCGTGCTACCACAACTCAGTTGGGCACGTCAGCTCGATCAAATCGAAAGATAACCTCTTTCATTTAGGCAAATAAGCCTTGGAGCCCAGTTTCAACATTCGAAATTCTGTGCCAGGCCTGCTTTCAACATATGAACACCGTATCAATCACCACATGATGTAGCAGAACATGACTGCACACCCTTTCTGAATTCACACCATGCACCCCATCATTCACAAGACCATAATAACACTCTCTGATCATACTAGTCGACATTTCCCAAATCTGATGCTCACAATGCACCCCATGACATATATAAGTCCTGTTCCAACTCTCGCAATGCCGCCACGACGGAAGGGATGCGTAGAAATTCATAACCAATTGCCGAATTAACGATTCATAGGGTCTATACCCTGCCAAGAACCATCACCTCTTTCTGAGCCAAATNTGATCCTTGCTTCAAATTCCATACCACTCACTGCAACCAACACGCCAATATACGATAGAACATGATTCCCATCATAACTCCGGGACCACCAATAGATTAACACTTCATCGTATAAAAACTTTCCACTTAACTCACTCCAGGAGAACCATTGCGACACACAGGTGAATTCTCATAACCGTAGAATACGCCAAATCTCTAAGTAGTGGTCTTAAGCCACCATAGCCTTTCCGGGACCCGCCTACACATGACAGGGCCATAGCAGTAGAATACTTCTGAATAACATCAATTACGGCGGCCGACCAGCCTCACACGTACCGCCACAAATCACTTGCATAACTTGGTCGCGCTGAAGGAACTGATCACTACCACCAATACGCCAATTCAACTATGACTAATCAATCTATTTTCTTCCAATTTATCTTTGGTTGCCTTAGAGTAATAATAACTTCATTCAACACATAATGCACTCCACCCGAGTGGCCTTGAAACACGAGACCATGTTGTTCCAAATCCCATGAACCATTTCATACCTTCCTTGTGCGCACATTCGCGTCTCGACTGGCACATCCATTCTGATAATTCCTCTACGAATCCGAAGTCCTTTTTCTTCTTTTCTTCTCAATGCTATGCTGTAAGTCAAAACATCATAGAACATTTTGAGCCTCTTATCGTGAGCTGCTTCACAAGCCCGATTCCTAAACACATTGCGGCTTAAATCCTTAGGCACCGCATTTTTAATTTTTGAATTTACTAGGACCGTTGTTGAGAGCCACCCGCTCTGACTTGGCCCCGAATAATCAATTCCATAAATCTTCTAACACATGAATACCCCCTCGACGAAGCACCCGGCAGAATCACTTTCCTGGAAATCCGCATCCATGCAAGGCATGAATCTTGAATTCTTTCCCAAGTCTGAGCATGAGCCAATAAGGCCAATCATAGCACACCTTTAACAATTCCTTTGCCCAAATTATCACTTATGCTCTTTTCCTGTAGTTGAAATAACTTACCAGTACGCCGATAACTCGAAACCTCACAAGAAGATAACCATACAATCCAATCGTAGGCGGTGGGACTCTCCCACTTAGCTTGAAGCCACTATTACACAACTCTGAAATTCTCCAGGATTCCTTATCTCTTACTGGCATAACCTTGCGTGATCAACCGCCAAAATTCTAGTAATCTTTCTGTAAAACCCCTTTTTATACTCTGAATCACCAACCACATTCGCACGATCTATCTCTTTGCTGTATAACCAATAGAATTCTTTGCAGAAGGCTGGCCAACCACGCGACCGCTAATCTGCTCACAGGGAATAACCCACCTATGGAAATCACTTCCCGACATCTTCCAACGTTGCTGCACGGGGTACCATCACTGCGACATCAACAGCCCATCCTGAGTTCGGGCTCACTCTCCAGCTGCATAAGTCCATTCACCCCTCGTGGACATCAATTAAATGTGCGGCAACATCCTTCCAATTCAAGTTATGGTTGTATCCTTCTCCATTTCTAGCAGCCCCTTTCCGTTATATGAAAATCTCTTGCCGCCTGATAGCCCATACTCGAAATTAATCCGTAGGCCCAAATCACCAATCACTAAAGTTCCCAAATCACTCCAAACTCTCCCACTTTGGCGAAACTCACCCCTTTAGTCGACTACTCGACATTTGCTTCTTATACCTGGCCTTCTAGAAATTTTAACTACCGCCTGACACTCCCCACATGCCCCTTCTCGTCCGTTGCTTGTGACGACCCAAAGGGTCATCACCTGTTTCCTCATTCGTTCTGTGCTTCCGAGGCCTTGGAAACCTCACTTTTGGTTGCCTCGATTTGCGTGCGCACTCCGGGCGCGAAGCCGGAAAATTTTTATGTTAAAATATATGAATCCTGTGAAAAATTTGGTGAATTATGATATTAATATTGATATAGTTGACTTTGGTCAACATTTTGGGTAAACGGACCCGGACCCGTGATGGGGCTCGGGTGTGATTCGGTTGTGTTTTGGGATGGTTTTAGCCTTAGAAAAGTTGCAGATCTGCTGTCTGCTGTTGTCCAGCTGTTTGTTCTATGCGATCGCATAGCTTTGTCCGCGATCGCATAGTGTAACTTGTTCAGGAGTTTATTTTGTTGTATGCGATCGCGTAGATCATTCTGCAATCGCATAGTGTTAAGTTGAGAAGCCCTTCATTTTTCCTCTACGTGATCGCATAGTCCCGTTCGCGATCGCGATGCCCGACCTATTTCTTCTATGCGATCGCATTGACCTTTCTGCGATCGCAATGGACAACCTTCATATCCCTATGCGATCGCATGACTTGCTTCGCGATCGCATTGAGTCAATTTCTGCCCAGTTATTTTAAATTACTAGAAGCAATAGCTTTGGGATTTAGTCCATTTTTCACACGAACTCACCTTCTCCACAGCCCATAGGCGATCTTTAGAGCTTTTCTTCACCAAAGTTTCTTGGGTAAGTATTATCTAACTCGTTTTCTTCATTTTCTATCATCATTTATCAAATTCCTAGACCTAAAACATGTAATTTAGGGTGTAAATTAAGGGTTTTGGGTAGAGTTAGGTTTTTGGGAATTTTGGGTGATTCAACCTCAATTTGGGGTCGGATCTTGAAACAAATTATATATTTGAACTCGTGGGGTTATGGGTGATTGGAATTTGGTCCGAGCCTCGAGTTTGGACCATGTGGGCCCGGTGTCGGATTTTGCTATTTTTGGAAGAATGGTAGGAAATTCATTTCTAGGCTATGGGATTATGTTGTTGAGCCTCATTTGATATTATTGAATTAATTATGATTAGATATCATTGTTTCGGAGTCGAATTCTAGAGGAAAGGCGGTGTTAGAGGCTTGATTGCTATTTTCGGACCGAGGTAAGTGTTTGATCTAACTTTGGCTTGAGGGAATAGGATTAGGGTGTTGTTTGCTAATTGTTAAATGTTGAGTACGGTGTATAGGCATGGTGACGAGTATCTATACACCGGTGTCTAGCATGACCGTGGGTCCTTGTTTGTACTTATTCTGATGTTGTTATG
Source organism: Nicotiana attenuata (assembly GCF_001879085.1). Taxonomy (NCBI): domain Eukaryota; kingdom Viridiplantae; phylum Streptophyta; class Magnoliopsida; order Solanales; family Solanaceae; genus Nicotiana; species Nicotiana attenuata. The sequence continues at coordinate 61,479 of NW_017671673.1, forward strand.
ACTCTTCCATGTTAACTGATAAATCCTAAGTAACGCGAAGAGTATGAGAATTGATTGTGAATTGTAAAGTCTTTGGAGCGTTGGCTCGAACATTAAAAAGACTATTGAATAAGAAATGAAAGAAATGGGAAGAAATATGATTAATCCCTTGCCGGGATGGTTTGAGTATATTGATTTTCTCCATTGCCGGAATGTGAAGGTTATTGTTGTTGCTCCCTTGCGGGGAATTAGCTGTTTACTTGTATTTTTCCCTTGCCGGGATGTTTCTTATTATCTGTCTATCCCCTCGCCCCGTTTGGTTGTGATTGTTGTTTGGGTGAGGAAGAGTGATAAAGCACGAAGGGTCATTCCGTGCCATGTTTTGATTATATTTGCACGAAGGGTCATTCCGTGCCATGTTTTGATTATATTTGCACGAAGGGTCATTCCGTGCCATGTTTAGATTATATTTGCACGAAGGGTCATTCCGTGCCATGTTTTGATTATATTTGCACGAAGGGTCATTCCGTGCCATGTTTTGACTATATTTGCACGAAGGGTCATTCCGTGCCATGTTATGAGAGTTATGTGAGGAAAAGCACGAAGGGTGATGCCGTGCACTTTATTTGATTGCTTTTGGTGAGGATGAGAGTAAAAGCACGAAGGTTGATGCCGTGCAACTGTTGTTTTCCTGCTTTGTTAATTATTGTGGTGCCCTGTTTCTTACTTAAGTTGATGACTTCTATATCCGGATTGTACTCCCTCATAGCATGTTTCCCTCCCCTTTTCCTTTTACGTTAGTCATATATATATATATATATATATATATATATATATATATTGAACTACACAGGTTGATTTGGTAGTCCTGTCTAGCCTCGTCACTACTTCGCCGGGGTTAGGCCAGGCACTTACCAGTACATGGGGTCGGTTGTGCTGATTCTACACTCTGCGCTCTTTTGCGCAGATACAGGTTTCGGACAGCTTCAGCAGTAGTAGTGTGAGTGTTCGCATTCCGACCATCGAGACACCGAGGTAGCCTTGCAGGCGTCCGCAGGACCCGACGTCTCCTCTATCTTTATTTTCATTCTGTTATCATGTATTCGAGACAAACAATTTTATATTTCTTCCAAACGGTTGTGTTTAGTATTCTTAGAAGTTCGTGAGTATTGTGACACCAGTTCTTGGGTAGTGAATTATGTCTGGATTTCTGTATCGCGTCTAGTAACACTTACTAAGTCTTCCGCTAAATTAATTTATTCCGCTGTAATCATATTATTATTGCTAAATGTTTTAAAAAAATGGAAAGATAAGTAAGAGTTGGCTTGCCTAGCTCCCACTAGTAGGCGCCATCACGACTCCCGATGGTGGGAAATCCGAGTCGTGACATTGCTGCTCAGTTGTTACCTTAAATAAAATCTATCTTCGTGGCACTTGAACCCACAATTGCTGCTAACTTTACACCTTTCGGAATATCATCTTCCTCATACCGTCGACATTAGAAACACTGATTCAACCCTGAACTACCGCACCCTGCGATATCTGACAGCCGCATTTTCAATACTATTTCACAATAGCTTGCCCCAAAGGCGAATTGTAGAAGATCATAACACCGACGAACTTAATACGTTCAATTAGGACAACGACACCCCATCATAGAAGAAAGCTCCACCACACTCCCAAATACCAAGTTTCATTACTCCACCAGCCCACATCTGACCATTCTTAGTCCGATTGCCTTTCCCCTGCCAGGAATAAAATACTGAATCTCTAGATTATGCACTAAGTAAACCTCCCTTCAAGTCATTCACTATCCAGACACGTAGGCAAATGTCCTACCATCATATCAATACTGCATAACAATAGTTTATATCATCATGGCAACTTGTGCCTAGCCTCAGAGCTCTCAGAAGTACCGCTACTGAGCTGAAACGACAGAATATCCTTCCACAAGGCGACGATAATAGCTCAGACAACTATACAGGGAGAAATACCCCGCACTGCATCGGTAGTACCATAGCAATTCTTCAATTCTCGATTTATAAGAAACGGTTCGCGTCGCACAAGATTGAATAGGAAGGAACTAAAGACATAAGCCTCCACGGATCAAATTGCATGATGAGGAATAAAGAAGGGAAGTACTCCTAACAATCCTGCAGCCTCCCGAGGATAAGTACAGACGTCTCTGTACCGATCCGCGAGACTCTACTAGACTTGCTCATGACTCGTGAGACCCTAGGAACCTAGTGCTCTGATACCATGTTGTCACGACCCAAAATCCACTAAGGGTCGTGATGGCGCCGGACACCGCAATCAGGCAAGCCAACCAAAAATAGTTAATTAAATTCTCGTTTTAAATATTTCTGAAACCACTTCTTTTATACGTTTAATCAATACATAATACATTCCACTGAAGAAATAATGAGACATTTAACAACTTTATAATATTTCTGAATAAACCCATAAACATCCCCAGAACCCGGTGTCACAAGTGCATGAGCAATTTCTAAGAAAAACCGAATAAAGTACAACAGCTTTCCGGAATACAATTGGATAGAAAATAAATATAATCCTGAGAGAGACTATACTTGCTGCGGGTCGCCTCGAGGAAATATAGCTCACCTAGTCTCCATGTCAACCATGCTGCTACGCCCACTAGGCCACTAGAGGTGTATGAACCTGTGCAACAAAAATGCACAGAAGTGTAGTATGAGTACAAAAATAACGTGTACTCAGTAAGTATCCCGTCTAATCTCGAAGAAGTAGAGACGAGAGGTCGACTTCGACACTTACTAAGGGTCCAATAATGTTATATCAATGATATATTAAATCGTGGATTTTTCTAAGCATAATTTTAATCCAATACAGTGAAGCAAGTAAACAATTCTTTCTTTTATAGGAAATTTCCAAATTCCTTTTCATCATTTATACAAATATTCTCAAGCCGGGAAGAGGCTATAACAACTTTAACAAGTTCAAGGCAAGCAACACAAGCATGCGCAAATCATGCCGAGGACGTACGGCCCGATCCAACAATATTTAAACTGTGTACTGCTAGAGGGTCGAATGGCGCGAATCATAGATGTATAATCTACCGAGGCGTTCGGCCCGTTCCAGAATTTAAATACGCACAGACAGTCAATCAAGAAGTCATCAGGACACAATTATCCAAAGAAAACCAATTCTCTTTTAGCAATTCAAAAAAATGAAGTTAAATTCCTTTTAGAAATTCATTTACCAATTTGATAGGATTTAAGCAGTTCAAACTATCAATAACATTACAAATATTCCAAGTACAGCATGCTTTTGGGTCCCAGACTACCCGAACAATAACATAATAGTAGCTACGCACGGACTCTCGTCACCTCGTGCGTACATAGCCCCCACAAATAGGAGCACATAACCAATTAAGTCACCTATGGGGACAATTCCCTCTGACAAGGTTAGAAAGGAGACACACCTCGCTCCGAAGATCCATAACCGGCATTCCACGCCCTTCCGAAGACTTGAATCCATGCCAAATACTCCAAAACTAGCCAATGATTATGCAAATTGATTAATAACAATAAACTACTCATATTGATCCAATTTATAACAATTCTTAACCCCGATCGAAAAGTTGACAAAAATGGCCTCGGGCCCACGTGCCCGGATTCCGAAATTTTTTGAAGATTAAGCTTACCCATAACTTCACGAACTAAAAATATATAATTTACTCTCAATTCCATACCCAAAATCGTGGTCAAATTCCAAGATTATCAATTTCTAGGTCTTTCCACTAAAACCCCAAATTTCTACCAATTTACATGCTAAAATCATACATAATCAATGTATTTAACTCAAGATAGGTGGGGATAGCTTACCTTATCGTTGATGATGAAAATTCTCTCTTAAAACCCTCCAAGAATCGCCCAAACCAAAGAAAATATGAGAGAAAATGGCCAAACCCCGATTTTTAAAACACTTTCTGCCTCCAGCCTTTTCCGCACCTGTAGTCCCCTGACCGCTTCTGCGGTTCCGCAGGTGCGAGCCATCCTACCGCTTCTGCGGTTTCCTCCAGTCTCCCCTTTTTCCGCTTCTGCGCCCTCTCTTCCGCAGATGCGGTCCCGCATCTGCGGCAAAATGACTGCATCTGCAGTCCTAGCTCTCTTCACGCCCAACCGCTTCTGCGATTTAATTCCTCGCTTCTGCGGGGCCGCTTCTGCGGTGAACCCTCCGCAGAAGCGGTTATTCCAGCAACCAGACCCCTTCATCTATCTCCAAAATTCCTTTTTTGATCCGTTAACCTCCAGAATCCACCCGAGGCCCCCGACACCTCAACCAATCATACCAACCAGTCCCAAAACATATTACGGGCTTGCTCGAGGCCTCAAATCATATCAAACAACGCTAAAATCAAGAATCGACCTCCAATCCAAGCTTTATGAACTCTAGAATCTCAAACTTCTACTTTCGATGTTTAAACCTATCAAATCACATCTGATTGACTTCAAATTTTGTGCACAAGTCATATTCGACATTACGGACCTACTCCAACTTTCGAAATCGGATTCCGACCCCGATATCAAAAAGTCCACCTCTGGTCAAACCTCTCAAAAACCTTCAAATTTCTATCCTTAGCCAAATGGCTCCAAAATGCTCCACGGACATCCGAATTCACTTCCGACCGCGCTCCCAACTCCAGAATCACCATACGGAGCTACTCCCAGACTCGAAATCCCAAACGGATATCGATAACACTGAGATGCACTTCAACCCAAACTTATGAAATTTCTTCCAAAATGCTAACTTTCATAATAGGCACCAAAACACTCCCGGGTCCCCCAAAACCCGATCCGGGCATACGCCCAAGTCCGAAATCATCATACAAACCTGTTGGAACCTTCGAATCCCGATTCCGAGGTCGTTTAATATGAAATCAAATCCTAGTCAATTCTCTCAACTTAAAGCTTCCGAAATGAGAATTTCCTCTCCAAGTCAACTCCGAACTTCCCGAAATTTAATTCCGACCACGCGTACAAGTCATAATACCTGAATTGAAGCTGCTCATGGCCTCGAACTGCTGAACGGCGCGCTAGGACTCAAAATGACCGGTCGGGTCGTTAAAGCTGCATACTCATCCGCAGGCCTTGAAGCCACCAATCCATTATCTCTATTACTGTTTATTTGTATTAGACAATATCGTATTCTTTTCAGTCATTACATTTAGCACTCTTTAGAGCTCATGTACTCGATGACACCAGTCTTGGGTGGTTGTTATGTCAGATGTGATAGTTTAAACTTATTATGTTGCTATAGGAGCTTTTACTCTTTATCTATGATAATATGTTGCTAAATGCTTAGTATTGCTTATTTATTTACTATTATATGTTGGCTTGCCTAGAAAGTAAGGTAAGGCGCCATCACAATCTTTGGGTTGGGATTTTGGGTCTTGACAGTTTGGTTGGGACCTTAATTTCGAGTAGTGATGTTCATTGAGGGATCATGTGGGGCTGGGGGTAATTTTTGAGACGTTCAGGGGAGTTTGGAATTAAAATTCCAGCAGATTGCAGCAGAGGTTAATAGTGCATCGCACCTGCCATGGCATCTGGGCAGGCGCAGTAGTGGGCGCGCCGCACCTACTGTCTTACTGGAGCAGACACTATACTGGATGTGCTGCACTCAATATAGCACCGAGCCATTTTTTCAGTGTTGTATAAACTCCATTTCATGCATCAATATTATTTTATCATCTCGGGAGCTACAAAATAGGAATTTGGGAGATTTTTGAAGTAGATTTCATCTACATTATTGGGGTAAGGAATCCTAACCTTAATCTATGATTATTACTTGGATCTATCATTGATTTTATCTAAACAACGGAATCTAAAAGAAAAAAAGAGAGATTTTAGTTTGGAAGTTAAGAAAGTATATTTTGGAGTTTTGAACATCGATTTAGACTTGTATTCAGGAAATAATTACATATTTGGACTCATGAGGTTATGGGTCAATGAGATCCAACCTTGATCGTGGGTTTCGACCATGTAGGCCTCGTGCTGTCTTTTTGTTGGCTTTTAAGATTTTATTAAAGATTGAAGCTTTATCACTTGGATTTGATTCTAATAGCTTTATTTGACCTCGTTGAGTAGTTTTTGGCTAGATTTTGATCCTTTGGAGGCCGAAGATTGAGGAAAAGGTATTTTGGAAGGTTGAAGCCTATTTCAAAGAAGGTAAGTATCCTGCTAACCTCGACTTGAAGGATTTTTTTTTTTCTGAATAGACTTATATGATAAATACTACATATTTGGAGATGATGCATATGGAAGCTGACGAGTGTATATACGGACACCAAGATTATATTGTGTTGGGATAGATTTATGCTTTTCTATGTCTTATTTTGAAACATGTTCTTGTTGTAAGATGCCTTATTTGTTTGTACGATTACCTAAGCATTCTTATTTATGCTAGAAATTATGTCTAGGCTTTCGTATTTGTGCATGATGGATTAGTTTGTATTTGTATTGTAGCCGTAGTCATATATTGTACACATACATATATCCCTGCATGTTTATTTTCTATCTATATGTATTACACATACTTATCTTTCATTCATATGCATACAACCATCAGGGGCGGCTCAAGGATTTCATGGCCTAAGGAGAGAAACCATATTGAGAGGCCTTAAATTCATTTTATAAAATTTTACATTAACAAGAATAAATTCCTTTCTAAACAACAAATTAATCATTTCAGGAAAACAATGAATTACCAAAAAAATAGGAAGAAGAGCACGAAGAATAAACTAGTGGATTATCGGATGTTGAGATCTGAAACTCAGAATTTTGATTTGGCTATCATCAGAAACAAGAAAAAGAAATGAACGTACATAACGTAATACTTTAACTTTTGAGCATTGACAGTGTCAAAAATATTTACACCTTTCTAATCAATTTAAACGATAATTGTAGTTCATTATGTTAAGTAGAACTCGTTAGTGAATATCTAAAATAAATGTAAATAACCTAATATAATATGTTGAATTTGTAACACACCATAATTTCATGCTACAATGCATCTTAAGTGAATCAATGTAAACTGGAGAGCTTAAGGACCTTTAGAAAGATAATGATGGTTAAAATGTTAAGGAAGTATCGTGAGGATTGGAGGTTAAATGAATCAAAGATGTTATAACCCGTACTTTCAGGGTATACTAGGAATGCTTAATATCCTAAGGAGGTCATGTTTTATGGTAATTGAATCATATAATATTCGTATGTTATCAGTTCTTTCAAGTTTAAGGAGAGTTGTTCTTGGAGTTTTTCTTGTTGTTTAAAGGTAAGCTCTTCTTCTCCTACATGATTTTGATCATATTTAAGCCCTAGCTAAGTTGTTTGAAGCTAGAAGTTATGAGTTGACGATCAAAAGACGTATATATATNTAAGGTGTTTTATGATGTTGTTATGGCTGGAGTTTTGGGATATACATATATATATATATGTGTGTGTGTGTGTGTGCGCGCGCGCGCGCGAGTGTGCATGTGTATTTGTGTGTGTGTGTGTTGTTAATATGTAACTTGAAGAGAAGAAGAAGTGTAGATTAGTGTTTTGTTGCTAGTTAAGGACCGAGCTTGCCGCTCGTTGTATCGTAAGCTAGCTATTCCTAAGCGTAACATTGGCCCTATTGTTGTTTTTATATTGTATTGTTGGGCAGTTCTCGTATTGTTAAGGTGCTGGATATATGGATTAAGGGTGGCATGTTATTGTTGATGTTGTGACCTTGGGGGAGCTGAAAGAAACGGGGGAGATGCTGTCCGATTTGCCATAGAACAAGCTTGTCGTGTGGTAGCTAGTTGATATGTTACTATTATTGATAGTAGTGTTGTTTTCATTAGTGTATATTATATTGAAGAGGAGACTTTCCCACCATATTCGTCGAAGGATCGACTTAAAGGTATGTAAGGCTTTCCCCTTCTTCTTCCAGCATGATTCCGTAATGACCTCACCCTTATAAGAGGTTCAAGGGGACGAGTCCTAGCGTATGTTCTATGTTAACGGGTTAAGAGCTTCTAATATTTCAAAAGTGAATATAGATAAGAAATGAGTTACTCGTAGTGGTAATCCACGCTAATTCCTAGAAATAAGTAGAGACCTCATGGAACTTATGTTGAGCCTATGGCGAGAAGTATAGTCTTCGTTTAATGGTAAATTATAAATGGCTAATGAGTAGAAATCACGTATAGAACCTATGATCTTATAAAATGGCCGAAGTAGTTTTCATTTGTTAGTGAAGGTAGCTACGGAAGATCCCCAATGCTAATAAGAGACAGATGTAAATTAAGAGATGTGATAAGTTGCTTAACAAGAACCTCCCCGTAAATTTAAAGGCTGTGAATGAGCAAACAAACAAATGAAGAATAGATCGTACGTAGAAGAATGTAAGGTCGCATAAGGTATGAAATGCATTGTACTACCTAACTAGAATAATCTTGCGCATGCGGAAATGGTAATGATATTCCATACATTAAAGGAAGTAGAGATTGAGTAAACGAATGCGATGAGTCGCTTGAAACAATATGAAATACGAGCCCTACGATGTACCAAATGAATTTGTCAAGGTAAGATTATGCGAATCTCGAAAGCCTTTTAATAGTATGCCACGACGGATGTGTAAATCTGAGAGTAGTTATGAGTCTCCTTAAAGCTAATGAGTAGGGATTACGAGTTGCCGAATACGAACTAAGAGTTACCGAAAGTACTAGAAGAAGTTATACGTTATAGACACGAGTACCTAACTTGTAAGATATTGACTGTTGCATGTTGTTGTAATGTTATTTATGCCTAAGAAGGTTCCCTATGGACGATCTAGGAACGCGTAGGGGGATAATGAAGGTTAACCTATGGACGGTCTATGAAACGCATAGGTAAGATAAAGGTTGGCTATGGATGGTCCCATGTGTACTCATAGTCCGACCCGAATATGTTGAGCCGTACGGACGGTCTGCTTTGCTACGCGTACATGACACTAGATAGTATTGTTGTAGTGTGTCTTAAGGATGGTCTACCTTGCTACGCATAAGAGCCACTTTGTGTTCTTATAATAAGTAACAACGACGATACAACAAGATATCACTGAGCAGCGGTTGATAGAAATAGTTTAGTATGTTATGATATGTTGAGTTGTTCAACCAGATTGAAGGACCAAGTGGTCCAAGTGATAGCGATCTAGTAAGTCGATCTAGAGTACGTGGTAAGATCACTCTTATTCTTATCATTTATGAGACTATTTTTGTATTCATTCATGCTTTTCAATTTTCAGAATTTATTTATATGTATTGCTTTCTGCCTCACATACTTGGTACATCTCATTGTACTAATGTCCCATTGCTGGGGCGCTGCACTTCATGCCTTCAGGTGCAAGTAATCACTTTGACGAGCCCTCAGAGTAGACATGATTGATATTCAGCGAAAAATCGATAAGACTCCATCTCTTCCGGAGTATACCCGAGTCTAGAGGTCATGTTATCAGATTTTGTTATAGATTTACGGGTAGGCCGAGGTCTTGTCTCGACGATATTTTGATGTCAGATACTCTTTGAGGCTTTGTAGACACAAGTTCAGTATGTACAGTATATTAATGGTCTTGTCGGCCCTCACTTATGTTTTCTTTCTGGGTTGTCCGATATTGATACTCATAGTGGCCTCCTCGGCCCGAACATGTATTGATATTTTGAGTATGACGGGTAGCTGATATGACGCTTGGCCGCCTATGATATATTACGAGTTGCGGCCATGTTGGCCATGATAGCTTATAGTATGATAGAGTTCGGCCATGTTGGCCTATGTATGTTCTCGGTTACGTCCAGCATTCAAGAGTTGCAGAGTGGTTCGCTCGAGCCAGTACGGCACTGGGTGCCAGCCACGCCTCACCTAGGTTTGGGTGTGACAAATTGGTATCAGAGCAAGTTTGTTCTAGGGAGTCTACAAAGCCGTGCCTAGTCGAGTCTTATTTATGAATGTGTTGTGCACCACATCTATAAATAGGAAGCTACACGGCATTTAGGATTGGTTACCCATCTTTCTGATCCATAAGAGTTTAAAGTAAATTTTGGGGCCTTTAAATTTTGGGGGACTAAGGCAACAGCCTCACTGGCCTAGCCTTAGAGTCGCCCCTGACAGCCATGCATATGGTTCTCTTAGGGGTTGTTTGGTTGGAAAGGAGTTATATCAAAATTAATTATCCCGGGATTAGTTATTCCACCTTTTCATGAGGATAAAAAACACTACAATCCCGGGATAACTAATCCCAAAATTAATTATGCCGTAGTTTTTACCAACCAAACATAAGATAAACTCTTCTTAAATTTTGTTTCGGAATTAGTTATTCCTTAACCCTCGTACCAAACGAGCCCTTAATAGCTTGGGTCAAACCTGCCATTAGTTACATTCAATAATCAGCTCCCAAGCCCCACGTGCTTTTCCTCACGTGGTAAATTCGATTCAACAAACAAATGATCAAACGGGAAAAAAAAGAAAACAGCGAAAAAGATCAAAGAAGACGGAATTCAAATCCTAACATTAAGCTCATTAGAAAATATTTTTCCAGAAAGCAAAAACCCGAAGGTTTTCACGTCCGCGTTCCCGAACTCATACTCTCCCTTCCGAAATCACACCCAATTGATTGATTTGCTTACTTGTAAAACCCTAACACTTAATTTTGGACTTCCAAACGGCGTCGCCTCTGGTTCTTTTGTTTCCCGTCGGGTTCTAGTTCAATTTGATTTGACATATTTTCGGCGACTCTCTATTTTATTCGGTGCTCGAAGTTCCTGTTTACGAGCTGGCTATGGACTACGAGCCGTATGATAGCAGTGGTGAGTTTTTACATTGACAAAAAAATTGATCTTTATTTTTCTTTTCATTCAAATAGGGTTTTATAGTGTGGTTTGGGGTTGGGGTTAGCGGAATTAGCACGTACATTGTTATTTAGATGAAACTTTTGGATTGTTTTGTCTCGTATTATTGTGACTAGGTTTTTGGGACTTGGAAATTTTGAGCAATTGTATTAAAATCTGTATCCGGCGTATTTTAAGGAATTCTTTTTCTTTGAGATGTGTTCGTCAGTTTAACTAATGCTTTCTGGTTGGTGTTATTTTCTTTCCTGTATGCGTCCGCTTCCTTAGTTATTGTCTTTTGAGAAGTTTAAATTGATTTCTTGCAAGAATTAATGTGTTTAATGGAATACTGGGCTCAAAGTTAAAACAACAACAACAACAACAACTACCCATTAAAATCCTTACCCCTACCCCGATAGGGCAGAGAGCAGAGAGGCTATTTCCGATAGAACCTCGGCTCAGAAAGACGAAAATAAAAACAAGAAAAGACAATTCATTAGTAACTCCAGTAGAAACCGTAATAGTAACAGAAGCATAACAACCAAAAGATAAATGACATGCAATAACAGTAACCAATATCCAAGGCCCGGGACTAAGATAAACAGCAAGGATAGTGTGGACTCAACATAAACTGCAAGACATCTAAGATCAAACCTAATCCAACCCCGCCTCACCCCGGGTATGAAGTAAGGAAAGCTCTACTACCCCCTAACCTACAACCCTAATGCTTGACCTCCAGACCTTCCTATCAAGGGCCATGTCCTCGGAAATCTGCAGTCGTACCATGTCCTGCCTAATCACCTCTCCCCAGTACTTCTTAGGCCTTGCTCTACCTCTTCTCGTACCCACCACGGCCAATCGCTCACACCTCCTCACCGGAGCATCAAGGCTTCTCCTCCGCATGTGCCCGAACCATCTGAGCCTCGCTTCCCGTATCTTGTTATTAATGGGAGCCACACCTACCTCCTAATCTTGTCTATTCTAGTGTGCTCGCACATGCATCTCAGCATCCTCATCTCTGCTACTTTCATCCTCTGGATATGGGAGTTCTTAACCGGCCAACACTTTGCCCCATACAACATGGCCGGTCTAACCACAGCTCTATAAGACTTACCTTTGAGTATCGGTGGCACTTTCTTGTCACACAAGACTCCAGATGCAAGCCTCCATTTCATCCAGCCCGCTCCTATACGGTGAGTGAAGTCCTCGTCTATCTCTCCGTCCCCCTGAATCATCGATCCAAGGTACTTGAAGCTATCTCTCTTGGGGATGACCTGTGATCCAAGCATCACGTCCCTGCCTATTTCCCTCGACTCAGCGCTAAACTTGCACTCCAGGTACTCCATCTTAGACCTGCTCAATTTGAAACATTTATCATTTAAAAAGAATTAAAACACTTATCTTGTTATGTTATAGAAAGTTGTGAACCATATTTGTTAGCTGAATTTATGTTATGGATGTGTACTGAACTTGAAGAGTCGTGATCTGACATATAGAAAAAGTTAGAAATTTTAGTTTCGAATTTTTAGAAGTGGTATAAGGTCAGAGAAATTTGCTTGAGGTGGTTTAGTCACATCTTACGTTAATCTCCAAGTACATCAGTTTGTAGGCGTGAATGAAGGGTTAAGGCAAACTTAAAATCACATGGGAGGAAGTTGCTTCAAAAGACATAGAATCTCTCAGAAATGAACGCAAACTTGGGAATAAAAAAATAATGAACTTTTTGGAAGCAAAAGATCCATTTAGGCGATTCCGACTAGTTTGGCTTTAAGCTTAGACATGTTGGTATGCTAATATTAGGTTTTCATCTTTTTAGAGATTTGTATGTCAATAGAAAATGTAAAGAACCTCAAGTGTTAGATAACCCCATATTATTTATTATTGAAACGGTTATAAATGGAGCGAAATGGAACTCATATTGCCTGCCTAACTAGCTTAAGATTGTTTTATGGATGTTATTGTTGGTACTCTCAATGCAGCTTAGTCTTAGTTTTAATGTATATTGGCAGAATGTGATCCTTGTTTCGTATATCAAGAGCAGTAGGGTGAGGATCCTTCTTGTTTTATGTAGTTGTTGGAATCCATGCCCGTCATTAGTCCCTGTCGGAGGAGGTGACAGTTGGATAATGCTAGGTGTTGTCATAAGGTTTAGGTGTCTTTATTAACTAGTCTTATGATACGTGAATTGCACGTGTTCCTGTCTCGATGAATATAATTTTTCTTAGAGAATTTCATAAATATATAAATTGTGTTTGAGTTAAAAAAAAATTAAAAGTATAAGTTCATGAAACCGATGAGTACTGATCCTATATGTCCATTTATTAAATAAAAATCAACGGGAAAAATCTTTGTTCCTAAAAATGATAAATGTCAACCCCATTTATCTAACTCTATAAAGGAAGAAACTTTGCCCCAGAAAAGTCCGTAGATGCATCATTATTTGAATTTTTGTGAGGAATAGACCTAGGTTCTCATGCATCCTTTATAGAAGATCTGATCAGTCTTATGATGATAAAGCATTACAAATGCTAATAATCGCTCTTATTTCTTTTAGTTGCTAGTCATGGATAGTATTAGGTAACCACACCCCTAGTTTGATCTTTTTTCTTTTTGACTACACGCAATAGTTATCTGCATTTATGGACAACGAGATAAACGACGAAACTTTACAACAGTACTTTCGTATCCGATGCCCTTGATTTTGTTGGAGGAAAGTATGTAGGAAAGAGAATTGCTTATGAAACATGAGTTGAAATCCAACTGATTTGCACCGTCTATTGCGAAGTTGGCCAATTAAAATTTGTTGAGGTACAAACACGTGATATGATCATATCTCACCTAAAACTTCTTTATGAATATTTGGTGTATATTCCTTTCTGTCATTTTGGTTGTTTTGTCATGATCTAACTTTTGTTATCTGACATTAATCTCTCTCTTAATAGTGTCACGTATAGTTGTTCAGGTGAGAAACTATGTGCAACAAATACAATACAACTTTGAAAATTGATTGGCAAGCTTGTGCATCTACGATTTTGAAATAATTAGTTGATTTTAACATAGTAAAATAACCTATATTCGTTTAAACTACCTAATATGCTTCATAAAGTTATAGATATAAAATATGATTATACTTAAATTTATCGTTAGATATCTGATATATATAAAAAATGTTTGTATGTAGTTGGGATGAATTTAATTTATTTTTTTGGTGAAAGAATTTATATATTAACTTCCACTTACGTAACCTTCGTGTTTGTGTAGTAGTTGTACGTGTGTATATTTTTTTCTTCTTTATTTGTATGCTCATTGGCAATTAGGTTCTTTTTTAATTTGACTAAAAAATTATAACTTTGTGGTTAAAAGAAACTTACTTTCTATGTTTAGGAAAGATTTAATACTCCTAAATAATAATTGGAGTTGAAAATGAACATACTTTCCTAGTATGAAATAAAAGTGCTTGAAATTATAGAACGGAAAGGAATTAAAAAATTAAATTTCTAAATATTAGGGGAATAATTTAATGACTACCCATAAATAGTAGGGAATTAATTAAGTGATTATTTCTAATTATTAGGAAAACAATCAAATGGCTATGTAGTCCAATGTGAACTCTATTTAAAAGGATAAAAAAGATAAACCATATTTTGCTAAGGGTGTTCATGCTTTTAATATAGTATAGATAGATAGTATGGTGCTAATATAGATAAGTTTTATAATTTGTTTTGTGTTTTTAATTTCTTACAATGCATAGGGTTGCTTGACGTTCTAGATCTCACAAACTGTCGATATTAATGCAGGAACTGATGATGATCTTCCTCCATCACATCAAAATAGGATTCCAAGAGGTGGTGGTCGAATTACTGGAAATGGAAGATCTGCTATCATTGGTTCTGTCCCCTACCCGAGAATGTATGGAGAAACAGATATGGAGGCCCAAATTCATCAACTTGAGCAAGAAGCATACAGTTCGGTTCTGAGAGCCTTTAAAGCTCAAGCTGATGCCATTACATGGGTATATTCTGTTATTACTGTACTCGTGAATCTAATATTTGTATTTGTTTGATCAGGTTTAAATGACTACTTGATTAATATATTTTCTTCAGGAGAAAGAAAGTTTGATAACCGAGTTAAGAAAAGAGTTACGGTTGTCCAATGAAGAACATAGAGAACTTCTTGCTAGAGTTAATAATGATGATGTCATCAGAAGAATAAGGTTAGCTCTCTAGCTAGCAGGGTCACTTTCTCCCGCATGAATTTTTTGGTGAGTCTTTCTGTAGTTTGGAGTTTGTCAAAATTTGGGGGCTAATTGTTACTCTATTGCTTGTAGGGAGTGGAGGCAATCTGGTGGGCATCAATCTGGTATGCTTGGTGGTGGTCAATCTGTTCATGATCCAATACCCAGCCCCTCCATTTCAGCTTCACGGAAGAAACAGAAGATTGCCCCATCTTTACCTTCTCAATCCTTTGCTGGACCATCTCCTACTTTTCTTCCACCTGCGGTGACTGCTGCAAACCAGCCATTTTCATCCGCTGCCAAGAGAGGACCTATTGCGGGGCCGAAGGGGAAAAAACATAAATCTGTAAGTCAGATGTTGCTAAAAACGTGAAAGCTTGCGGTACAAGTCAGTCTATAGTTCTGATATTTTCCTGCTATGTATATCTTCATAGGGCCAGATGATGCCTGGTGCGTCTTCAATGAAAATGCAGTACCCTACTCCTGGTCCTTCAGGAAGAGCCCAACTCGGTAATCGGTTTTCTGAACCTGCTGAAGCAGCATCATCTGATCCATTGGTTGGAAGGAAAGTGAGGACGAGATGGCCTGATGACAATAATTTTTATGAAGCAGTCATAACTGATTATAATCCAGCTGAGGTATGCCTGATCCTTTTAATTGGAATATTTACTCTTTTTTCTCCACACGGTTGCATGCTGAAATATTCATGCAATTTTTCAGGGTAGACATGCTCTTGTTTATGACATGGGTACTGCAAATGAGACATGGGAATGGGTCAACCTTGCTGAGGTAGTTAGATGCTATATTCTCATGGAATAAAACAGTTAAATGACTTTTTGGGTTGTCCTGTTGGTAAATCCTTTCGTGTTGGTTTATGTGGTTTCTGCTGCCATGAAACATTGCTATTATACACTTATAGTGTACAACAACAACAACAACAACAACAAACCCAACTTAACACCACAGATGGGATCTGCGGAGGGTAGTGTGTAAAAATAAAACAACAAGCAAAAGCAGCAATAATGTAATATGGTAATGGGAGCGAATGATATAACAAGTAATAAAGAACCAGGAATAAGAGACTACAAGAATAGTACTAGTACTACTGGTAAACTTAGGAGAAACTCACAACTACCTGTCAACCTACCACCTTAATCCTCGACCTCTACACCTTCCTATCATTAGTCATGTCCTCGGTGAGGTGAAGAAATGACATGTCCTGCCTAATCACCTCTCCCCAATACTTCTTTGGCCTACCCCTGCCTTTCCTCAAGCCTGCCATGGTCAACCTCTCACACATCATAACCGGGGCATCTATGTCTCTCCTATTCACATGCCCGAACCATCGCAACCTCGATTCTCGCAACTTGTCCTCCACAGATGCCGCTCCCACCTTGTCTCTCATTACTTCATTCCTAATCTTGTCTTTCCTGGTATGTCCGCACATCCATCCCAACATCCTCACACTTGTAAATAGTGTATGCTATGTATTCCATTGGCTTGTATTTTGGTCAAGCATGTCTTAAACTTTTCATGGCAAATTTGCACTTACAAGAAAGCAAAAGGAAATAGTAAGAGAGGTTCAGAATGAAAGTTCAAAAATGTTCTTAATTATGAAATCAGACCACTTCCTTCAAAAAGAGCTGGGAAGGGCAAAAAACACATGTGAAGTTGACTTGACTTGATTTCCCCTTGATAAAACATAACTACCACATATTTTGATGAGCAAATATAGATGTTCTATTTTTTCTACCTATTACCAGTAAATTTTATATGTAACTGGGTTTTTCCCTTGCTGCCTAATTTATGGTAAAAACCATATTCGTTGCATCTTTGTTTCCAAATCTAACGAAGTTTGGGAGGCTGCTTCACACTTCCATTTTCTGGAATATGCGTTGGCAGAACCCTGTATAAGTGTCAGTACAATGTTCTATTATATCTAAGTAAACTAGTGAAACCAAGACAGCTCCATTGTTTATCTATGAGTCTGACATTCTCAATATAGTGTAGTTCACTTCGGGGTGGATGATGTCCATATTGTTCGTTGTTCAAGTTCGTTATTTATCATATTGCTAAGTAGCGATCTTGTGAAATCCCCTTTTCGTCATCCATATATTGCTGAGTTTGTTTTCACCTCATTTGACTGTATCATCCTAATGATTGATATTTTAGCTTTTGTAATTCTGTTTTAAGTGTTGCCCCCTGGGCTTTGTTCTGGTGGTAAGAGTGGTGCAGCAAGTGATGTGTGGAGTAGGCGCATGTCACGAGTTCAAACCCTACCGCAAACAAAAGCCTGGTATTTAAGTGGAGAAGGGTTTGGGGGGAGTGTCCTCCCCGTTTTGATTTGTGCATCATTAACCCTCATGGATTTCTTTTCATCAAAAAAAAAAAAAACTGTTTTTGGTGTATCATGTTATATGATAGGCTTACTTTCTCTTATGTGGTTGTGTTTGTCTCAGGCATTGTATTCCCTGCTGCTATTATTTGGTACTACTTATCCTTTATCCCCCCCCCCCCCC